>NW_027522162.1:0-30126 GCF_052094955.1 Ictidomys tridecemlineatus | reverse complement strand
AATCTCAGCAAACATTTTTTCATCCAATCTTGATGATTCTTTCCGGTAATGGTAAGTACACCAAAACCACTTGGCTCACCAAATTTCGTTCTTCTAGGGTAAACCGTTCATTTGCAGTAACCGTTTTCATTTTTAGGTTTCACTCTGTTTTCTCCTATAGGGATACATGTATTTGGAACTCTAAATTAAACACGGTTTGTGCTAGCTCTTTGAAGCTTGACACAATAAAGCAGTTTCAAGTTCTATCTCTATGGTTTGTTTGCTGTTGATGTAGCCCTAAGCAGAGACTGGCGAAAATCACTTTCATGGAAAGGGGTTGCCAAGCTTCCAAAAAACTACGAGTTCCCTGAAATCTCAGCAAACATTCTTTCATTCAATCTTGATGATCCTTTAAGGTAATGATCAGTACACCAAAACCACTTGGCTAACCAAATTTCGTTCTTCTAGGTTAAACCGTTCGTTTGCAGTAACCGTTTTTATTTTTAAGTTTTACTCTGTTTTCTCCTATAGGGATACATGTATTTGGAACTCTAAATGAAACACGGTTTGTGCTAGCTCTTTCAAACTTGACACAATAAAGCAGTTTCAAGTTCTATCTCTATGGTTTGTTTGCTGTTGATTTAGCCCTAAGAAGAGACTGGCGAAAATCTCTTTCATGGAAAGGGGTTGCCAAGCTTCCAAAGAAACTACAAGTTGCCTGAAATCTCAGCAAACATTTTTTCATCCAATCTTGATGATTCTTTCCGGTAATGATAAGTACACCAAAACCACTTGGCTCACCAAATTTCGTTCTTCTAGGGTAAACCGTTCATTTGCGTTTACAATTTTCATTTTTATGTTTCACTCTGTTTTCTACTATTGGGATACATGTATTTGGAACTCTAAATCAAACACGGTTTGTGCTAGCTCTTTTAAACTTGACACAAGAAAGCAGTTTCAAGTTCTATCTCTATGGTTTGTTTGCTGTTTATGTAGCCCTAAGCAGAAACTGGCGAAAATCACTTTCATGGAAAGGGGTTGCCAGCTTCCCAAAAACTACGAGTTGCCTGAAATCTCAGCAAACATTTTTTCACCCAATCTTGATGATTCTTTCAGGTAATGATCAGTACACTGAATCCACTTGGCTCACCAAATTTCGTTCTTCTATGTTAAACCGTTCGTTTTCAGTAACCGTTTTCATTTTTAGGTTTCACTCTGTTTTCTCCTATAGGGATACATGTGTTTGGAACTCTAAATCAAACACGGTTTGTGCTAGCTCTTTTAAACTTGACACAAGAAAGCAGTTGCAAGTTCTATCTCTATGGTTTGTTTGCTGTTGATGTAGCCCTAAGCAGAGACTGGCGAAAATCACTTTCATGGAAAGGGGTTGCCAAGCTTCCAAAAAACTATGAGTTGCCTGAAATCTCAGAAAACATTTTTTTCACCGAATCTTGATGATCCTTTCAGGTAATGATCATTACACCAAAACCACTTGGCTCACCAAATTTCGTTCTTCTAGGTTAAACCGTTCATTTGCAGTAACCGTTTTTATTTTTAGGTTTTACTGTGTTTTCTCCTATAGGGATACATGTATTTGGAACTCTAAATCAAACACGGTTTGTGCTAGCTCTTTCAAACTTGACACTAGAAAGCAGTTTCAAGTTCTATCTCTTTGCTTTCTTTGCTGTTGATGTAGCCCTAAGCAGAGACTGGCGAAAATCACTTTCATGGAAAGGGGTTGCCAATCTTCCAAAAAACTACGAGTTTCCTGAAATCTCAGCAAACATTTTTTCACCCAATCTTGATGATTCTTTCAGGTAATGATCAGTACACCAAAACCACTTGGCTCACCAAATTTCGTTCTTCTAGGTTACACCGTTCGTTAGAAGTAACCGTTTTCATTTTTAGGTTTCACTCTGTTTTCTCCTATAGGGATACATGTATTTGGAACTCTAAATCAAACACGGTTTGTGCTAGCTCTTTGAAACTAGACACAATAAAGCAGTTTCAAGTTCTATCTCTAAATTTTGTTTACTGTTGATGTAACCCTAAGCAGAGACCTGCGAAAATCACTTTCATGGAAAGGGTTTGCCAAGCTTCCAAAAAACTACGAGTTGCCTGGAATCTCAGCAAACATTTTTTCACCAAATCTTGATGATTCTTTCAGGTAATGATCAGTACACCGAAACCACTTGGCTCACCAAATTTCGTTCTTCTAGGTTAACCGTTCGTTTGCAGTAACCGTTTTCATTTTTAGGTTTCACTCTGTTTTCTCCTACAGGGATACATGTATTTGGAACTCTAAATCAAACACGGTTTGTGCTAGCTCTTTGAAACTTGACACAATAAAGCAGTTTCAAGTTCTATCTCGATGGTTTGTTTGCTGTTGATGTAGCCCTAAGCAGAGACTGGCGAAAATCACTTTCATGGAAAGGGGTTGCCAAGCTTTCAAAAAACTACGAGTAGCCTGAAATCTCAGCAAACATTTTTTCACCCAATCTTGATGATTCTTTCAGGTAATGATCAGTACACCAAAACCACTTAGCACACCAAATTTCGTTCTTCTAGGTTAAACCGTTCGTTAGCAGTAACCGTTTTCATTTTTAGGTTTCACTCTGATTTCTCCTATAGGGATACATGTATTTGGAACTCTAAATGAAACACGGTTTGTGCTAGCTGTTTGAAAATTGACACAGAAAGCAGTTTCAAGTTCTATCTCTATGGTTTGTTTTCTGTTGATGTAGCCCTAAGCAGGAACTGGCAAAAATCACTTTCATGGAAAGGGGTTGCCAAGCTTCCAAAAAACTACGAGTTGCCTGAAATCTCAGCAAACTTTTTTTTACGCAATCTTGATGATTCTTTAAGGTAATGATCAGTACACAAAAACCACTTGGCTCACCAAATTTTGTTCTTCTAGGTTAAACTGTTCGTCAGCAGTAACCGTTTTCATTTTTAGGTTTCACTCTGTTTTCTCCTATAGGGATACATGTATTTGGAAATCTAAATCAAACACGGTTTGTGCTAGCTGTTTGAAACTTGACACAGAAAGCAGTTTCAAGTTCTATCTCGATGGTTTGTTTTCTGTTGATGTAGCCCTAAGCAGGAACTGGCAAAAATTACTTTCATGGAAAGGGGTTGCCAAGCTTCCAAAAAACTACGAGTTGCCTAAAATCTCAGCAAACATTTTTTCACCCAATCTTGATTATTCTTTCAGGTAATGATCAGTACACCAAAACCACTTGGCTCACCAAATTTCGTTCTTCTAGGTTAAACCGTTCGTCAGCAGTAACCGTTTTCTTTTTCAGGTTTCACTCTGTTTTCTCCTATAGGGATACATGTATTTGGAACTCTAAATCAAACACGTTTTTTGCTAGCTCTTTGAAACTTGACACAAGAAAGCAGTTTCAAGTTCTATCTCTATGGTTTGTTTGCTGTTGATGTAGCCCTATGCAGAGACTGGCGAAAATCACTTTGATGGAAAGGGGTTGCCAAGCTTCCAAAAAACTACGAGTTGCCTGAAATCTCAGCAAACATTTTTTCACCGAATCTTGATGATTCTTTCAGGTAATGATCAGTACACCAAAACCACTTGGCTCACCAAATTTCGTTCTTCTAGGTTAAACCGTTCATTTGCAGCAACCGTTTTTATTTTTAGGTTTCACTTTGTTTTCTCCTATAGGGATAAAATGTATTTGGAACTCGAAATCAAACACGGTTTGTGCTAGCTCTTTGAAACTTGACACTAGAAAGCAGTTTCAAGTTCTATCTCTATGGTTTGTTTGCTGTTGATGTAGCCCTAAGCAGAGGCTGGCAAAAAACACTTTCATAAAAAGGGGTTGCCAAGCTTCCAAAAAACTACGAGTTCCCTGAAATCTCAGCAAACATTCTTTCATTCAATCTTGATGATCCTTTAAGGTAATGATCAGTACACCAAAACCACTTGGCTAACCAAATTTCGTTCTTCTAGGTTAAACCGTTCGTTTGCAGTAACCGTTTTTATTTTTAAGTTTTACTCTGTTTTCTCCTATAGGGATACATGTATTTGGAACTCTAAATGAAACACGGTTTGTGCTAGCTCTTTGAAACTTGACACAATAAAGCAGTTTCAAGTTCTATCTCTATGGTTTGTTTGCTGTTGATTTAGCCCTAAGAAGAGACTGGCGAAAATCTCTTTCATGGAAAGGGGTTGCCAAGCTTCCAAAGAAACTACAAGTTGCCTGAAATCTCAGCAAACATTTTTTCATCCAATCTTGATGATTCTTTCCGGTAATGATAAGTACACCAAAACCACTTGGCTCACCAAATTTCGTTCTTCTAGGGTAAACCGTTCATTTGCGTTTACAATTTTCATTTTTATGTTTCACTCTGTTTTCTACTATTGGGATACATGTATTTGGAACTCTAAATCAAACACGGTTTGTGCTAGCTCTTTTAAACTTGACACAAGAAAGCAGTTTCAAGTTCTATCTCTATGGTTTGTTTGCTGTTTATGTAGCCCTAAGCAGAAACTGGCGAAAATCACTTTCATGGAAAGGGGTTGCCAGCTTCCCAAAAACTACGAGTTGCCTGAAATCTCAGCAAACATTTTTTCACCCAATCTTGATGATTCTTTCAGGTAATGATCAGTACACTGAATCCACTTGGCTCACCAAATTTCGTTCTTCTATGTTAAACCGTTCGTTTTCAGTAACCGTTTTCATTTTTAGGTTTCACTCTGTTTTCTCCTATAGGGATACATGTGTTTGGAACTCTAAATCAAACACGGTTTGTGCTAGCTCTTTTAAACTTGACACAAGAAAGCAGTTGCAAGTTCTATCTCTATGGTTTGTTTGCTGTTGATGTAGCCCTAAGCAGAGACTGGCGAAAATCACTTTCATGGAAAGGGGTTGCCAAGCTTCCAAAAAACTATGAGTTGCCTGAAATCTCAGAAAACATTTTTTTCACCGAATCTTGATGATCCTTTCAGGTAATGATCATTACACCAAAACCACTTGGCTCACCAAATTTCGTTCTTCTAGGTTAAACCGTTCATTTGCAGTAACCGTTTTTATTTTTAGGTTTCACTGTGTTTTCTCCTATAGGGATACATGTATTTGGAACTCTAAATCAAACACGGTTTGTGCTAGCTCTTACAAACTTGACACTAGAAAGCAGTTTCAAGTTCTATCTCTTTGCTTTCTTTGCTGTTGATGTAGCCCTAAGCAGAGACTGGCGAAAATCACTTTCATGGAAAGGGGTTGCCAATCTTCCAAAAAACTACGAGTTTCCTGAAATCTCAGCAAACATTTTTTCACCCAATCTTGATGATTCTTTCAGGTAATGATCAGTACACCAAAACCACTTGGCTCACCAAATTTCGTTCTTCTAGGTTACACCGTTCGTTAGAAGTAACCGTTTTCATTTTTAGGTTTCACTCTGTTTTCTCCTATAGGGATACATGTATTTGGAACTCTAAATCAAACACGGTTTGTGCTAGCTCTTTGAAACTAGACACAATAAAGCAGTTTCAAGTTCTATCTCTAAATTTTGTTTACTGTTGATGTAACCCTAAGCAGAGACTGGCGAAAATCACTTTCATGGAAAGGGTTTGCCAAGCTTCCAAAAAACTACGAGTTGCCTGGAATCTCAGCAAACATTTTTTCACCAAATCTTGATGATTCTTTCAGGTAATGATCAGTACACCGAAACCACTTGGCTCACCAAATTTCGTTCTTCTAGGTTAAACCGTTCGTTTGCAGTAACCGTTTTCATTTTTAGGTTTCACTCTGTTTTCTCCTACAGGGATACATGTATTTGGAACTCTAAATCAAACACGGTTTGTGCTAGCTCTTTGAAACTTGACACAATAAAGCAGTTTCAAGTTCTATCTCGATGGTTTGTTTGCTGTTGATGTAGCCCTAAGCAGAGACTGGCGAAAATCACTTTCATGGAAAGGGGTTGCCAAGCTTCCAAAAAACTACGAGTAGCCTGAAATCTCAGCAAACATTTTTTCACCCAATCTTGATGATTCTTTCAGGTAATGATCAGTACACCAAAACCACTTAGCACACCAAATTTCGTTCTTCTAGGTTAAACCGTTCGTTAGCAGTAACCGTTTTCATTTTTAGGTTTCACTCTGATTTCTCCTATAGGGATACATGTATTTGGAACTCTAAATCAAACACGGTTTGTGCTAGCTGTTTGAAAATTGACACAGAAAGCAGTTTCAAGTTCTATCTCTATGGTTTGTTTTCTGTTGATGTAGCCCTAAGCAGGAACTGGCAAAAATCACTTTCATGGAAAGGGGTTGCCAAGCTTCCAAAAAACTACGAGTTGCCTGAAATCTCAGCAAACTTTTTTTTACGCAATCTTGATGATTCTTTAAGGTAATGATCAGTACACAAAAACCACTTGGCTCACCAAATTTTGTTCTTCTAGGTTAAACTGTTCGTCAGCAGTAACCGTTTTCATTTTTAGGTTTCACTCTGTTTTCTCCTATAGGGATACATGTATTTGGAAATCTAAATCAAACACGGTTTGTGCTAGCTGTTTGAAACTTGACACAGAAAGCAGTTTCAAGTTCTATCTCGATGGTTTGTTTTCTGTTGATGTAGCCCTAAGCAGGAACTGGCAAAAATTACTTTCATGGAAAGGGGTTGCCAAGCTTCCAAAAAACTACGAGTTGCCTAAAATCTCAGCAAACATTTTTTCACCCAATCTTGATTATTCTTTCAGGTAATGATCAGTACACCAAAACCACTTGGCTCACCAAATTTCGTTCTTCTAGGTTAAACCGTTCGTCAGCAGTAACCGTTTTCTTTTTCAGGTTTCACTCTGTTTTCTCCTATAGGGATACATGTATTTGGAACTCTAAATCAAACACGTTTTTTGCTAGCTCTTTGAAACTTGACACAAGAAAGCAGTTTCAAGTTCTATCTCTATGGTTTGTTTGCTGTTGATGTAGCCCTATGCAGAGACTGGCGAAAATCACTTTGATGGAAAGGGGTTGCCAAGCTTCCAAAAAACTACGAGTTGCCTGAAATCTCAGCAAACATTTTTTCACCGAATCTTGATGATTCTTTCAGGTAATGATCAGTACACCAAAACCACTTGGCTCACCAAATTTCGTTCTTCTAGGTTAAACCGTTCATTTGCAGCAACCGTTTTTATTTTTAGGTTTCACTTTGTTTTCTCCTATAGGGATAAAATGTATTTGGAACTCGAAATCAAACACGGTTTGTGCTAGCTCTTTGAAACTTGACACTAGAAAGCAGTTTCAAGTTCTATCTCTATGGTTTGTTTGCTGTTGATGTAGCCCTAAGCAGAGGCTGGCAAAAAACACTTTCATAAAAAGGGGTTGCCAAGCTTCCAAAAAACTACGAGTTGCCTGAAATCTCAGCAAACATTTTTTCACCCAATTTTGATGATTCTTTCAGGTAATGATCAGTACACCAAAACCACTTGGCTCACCAAATTTCGTTCTTCTAGGTTAAACCGTTCGTTTGCAGTAACCGTTTTCATTTTTAGGTTTCACTCTGTTTTCTCCTATAGGGATACATGTATTTGGAACTCTAAATCAAACACGGTTTGTGCTAGCACTTTGAAACTTGACACAATAAAGCAGTTTCAAGTTCTATCTCTATGGTTTGTTTGCTGTTGATGTAGCCCTAAGCAGAGACTGGCGAAAATCACTTTGATGGAAAGGGGTTGCCAAGCTTCCAAAAAACTACGAGTTGCCTGAAATCTCAGCAAACATTTTTTCACCGAATCTTGATGATTCTTTCAGGTAATGATCAGTACACCAAAACCACTTGGCTCACCAAATTTCGTTCTTCTAGGTTAAACCGTTCATTTGCAGTAACCGTTTTTATTTTTAGGTTTTACTTTGTTTTCTCCTATAGGGATAAAATGTATATGGAACTCGAAATCAAACACGGTTTGTGCTAGCTCTTTGAAACTTGACACTAGAAAGCAGTTTCAAGTTCTATCTCTATGGTTTGTTTGCTGTTGATGTAGCCCTAAGCAGAGGCTGGCAAAAAACACTTTCATGGAAAGGGGTTGCCAAGCTTCCAAAAAACTATGAGTTGCCTGAAATCTCAGCAAACATTTTTTCACCCAATTTTGATGATTCTTTCAGGTAATGATCAGTACACCAAAACCACTTGGCTCACCAAATTTCGTTCATCTAGGTTAAACCGTTCGTTTGCAGTAACCGTTTTCATTTTTAGGTTTCACTCTGTTTTCTCCTATAGGGATACATGTATTTGGAACTCTAAAAAAAACACGGTTTGTGCTAGCACTTTGAAACTTGACACAATAAAGCAGTTTCAAGTTCTATCTCTATGGTTTGTTTGCTGTTGATGTAGCCCTAAGCAGAGACTGGCGAAAATCACTTTCATGGAAAGGGGTTGCCAAGCTTCCAAAAAACTACGAGTTCCCTGAAATCTCAGCAAACATTCTTTCACCCAATCTTGATGATCCTTTAAGGTAATGATCAGTACACCAAAACCACTTGGCTAACCAAATTTCGTTCTTCTAGGTTAAACCGTTCGTTTGCAGTAACCGTTTTTATTTTTAAGTTTTACTCTGTTTTCTCCTATAGGGATACATGTATTTGGAACTCTAAATGAAACACGGTTTGTGCTAGCTCTTTGAAACTTGACACAATAAAGCAGTTTCAAGTTCTATCTCTATGGTTTGTTTGCTGTTGATGTAGCCCTAAGAAGAGACTGGCGAAAATCTCTTTCATGGAAAGGGGTTGCCAAGCTTCCAAAGAAACTACAAGTTGCCTGAAATCTCAGCAAACATTTTTTCATCCAATCTTGATGATTCTTTCCGGTAATGATAAGTACACCAAAACCACTTGGCTCACCAAATTTCGTTCTTCTAGGGTAAACCGTTCGTTTGCGTTTACAATTTTCATTTTTATGTTTCACTCTGTTTTCTACTATAGGGATACATGTATTTGGAACTCTAAATCAAACACGGTTTGTGCTAGCTCTTTTAAACTTGACACAAGAAAGCAGTTTCAAGTTCTATCTCTATGGTTTGTTTGCTGTTTATGTAGCCCTAAGCAGAAACTGGCGAAAATCACTTTCATGGAAAGGGGTTGCCAGCTTCCCAAAAACTACGAGTTGCCTGAAATCTCAGCAAACATTTTTTCACCCAATCTTGATGATTCTTTCAGGTAATGATCAGTACACTGAATCCACTTGGCTCACCAAATTTCGTTCTTCTATGTTAAACCGTTCGTTTTCAGTAACCGTTTTCATTTTTAGGTTTCACTCTGTTTTCTCCTATAGGGATACATGTGTTTGGAACTCTAAATCAAACACGGTTTGTGCTAGCTCTTTTAAACTTGACACAAGAAAGCAGTTGCAAGTTCTATCTCTATGGTTTGTTTGCTGTTGATGTAGCCCTAAGCAGAGACTGGCGAAAATCACTTTCATGGAAAGGGGTTGCCAAGCTTCCAAAAAACTATGAGTTGCCTGAAATCTCAGAAAACATTTTTTTCACCGAGTCTTGATGATCCTTTCAGGTAATGATCAGTACACCAAAACCACTTGGCTCACCAAATTTCGTTCTTCTAGGTTAAACCGTTCATTTGCAGTAACCGTTTTTATTTTTAGGTTTCACTGTGTTTTCTCCTATAGGGATACATGTATTTGGAACTCTAAATCAAACACGGTTTGTGCTAGCTCTTTCAAACTTGACACTAGAAAGCAGTTTCAAGTTCTATCTCTATGCTTTCTTTGCTGTTGATGTAGCCCTAAGCAGAGACTGGCGAAAATCACTTTCATGGAAAGGGGTTGCCAATCTTCCAAAAAACTACGAGTTTCCTGAAATCTCAGCAAACATTTTTTCACCCAATCTTGATGATTCTTTCAGGTAATGATCAGTACACCAAAACCACTTGGCTCACCAAATTTCGTTCTTCTAGGTTACACCGTTCGTTAGAAGTAACCGTTTTCATTTTTAGGTTTCACTCTGTTTTCTCCTATAGGGATACATGTATTTGGAACTCTAAATCAAACACGGTTTGTGCTAGCTCTTTGAAACTAGACACAATAAAGCATTTTCAAGTTCTATCTCTAAATTTTGTTTACTGTTGATGTAACCCTAAGCAGAGACTGGCGAAAATCACTTTCATGGAAAGGGTTTGCCAAGCTTCCAAAAAACTACGAGTTGCCTGGAATCTCAGCAAACATTTTTTCACCAAATCTTGATGATTCTTTCAGGTAATGATCAGTACACCGAAACCACTTGGCTCACCAAATTTCGTTCTTCTAGGTTAAACCGTTCGTTTGCAGTAACCGTTTTCATTTTTAGGTTTCACTCTGTTTTCTCCTACAGGGATACATGTATTTGGAACTCTAAATCAAACACGGTTTGTGCTAGCTCTTTGAAACTTGACACAATAAAGCAGTGTCAAGTTCTATCTCGATGGTTTGTTTGCTGTTGATGTAGCCCTAAGCAGAGACTGGCGAAAATCACTTTCATGGAAAGGGGTTGCCAAGCTTCCAAAAAACTACGAGTAGCCTGAAATCTCAGCAAACATTTTTTCACCCAATCTTGATGATTTTTTCAGGTAATGATCAGTACACCAAAACCACTTAGCACACCAAATTTCGTTCTTCTAGGTTAAACCGTTCGTTAGCAGTAACCGTTTTCATTTTTAGGTTTCACTCTGTTTTCTCCTATAGAGATACATGTGTTTGGAACTCTAAATCAAACACGGTTTGTGCTAGCTCTTTGAAACGTGACACAAGAAAGCAGTTTCAAGTTCTATCTCTATGCTTTCTTTGCTGTTGATGTAGCCCTAAGCAGAGACTGGCGAAAATCACTTTCATAAAAAGGGGTTGCCAATCTTCCAAAAAACTACGAGTTGACTGAAATCTCAGCAAACATTTTTTCACCCAATCTTGATGATTCTTTCAGGTAATGATCAGTACACCAAAACCACTTGGCTCACCAAATTTCGTTCTTCTAGGTTAAACCGTTCGTTTGCAGTAACCGTTTTCATTTTTAGGTTTCACTCTGTTTTCTCCTATAGAAATACATGTATTTGGAACTCTAAATCAAACAAGGTTTGTGCTAGCTCTTTGAAACTTGACACAATAAAGCAGTTTCAAGTTCAATCTCTATGGATTCTTTGCTGTTGATGTTGCCCTAAGCAGAGACTGGCTACAATCACTTTCATGGAAAGGGGTTGCCAAGCTTCCAAAAAACTACGAGTTGCCTGAAATTTCAGAAAACATTTTTTCACCCAATCTTGATGATGCTTTCAGGTAATGATCAGTACACAAAAACCACTTGGCTCACCAAATTTTGTTCTTCTAGGTTAAACTGTTCGTCAGCAGTAACCGTTTTCATTTTTAGGTTTCACTCTGTTTTCTCCTATAGGGATACATGTATTTGGAAATCTAAATCAAACACGGTTTGTGCTAGCTGTTTGAAACTTGACACAGAAAGCAGTTTCAAGTTCTATCTCGATGGTTTGTTTTCTGTTGATGTAGCCCTAAGCAGGAACTGGCAAAAAT
This sequence comes from Ictidomys tridecemlineatus, assembly GCF_052094955.1. Taxonomy (NCBI): domain Eukaryota; kingdom Metazoa; phylum Chordata; class Mammalia; order Rodentia; family Sciuridae; genus Ictidomys; species Ictidomys tridecemlineatus. The sequence continues at coordinate 18,628 of NW_027522162.1, read as the reverse complement.
TACTTTCATGGAAAGGGGTTGCCAAGCTTCCAAAAAACTACGAGTTGCCTAAAATCTCAGCAAACATTTTTTCACCCAATCTTCATGATTCTTTCAGGTAATGATCAGTACACCAAAACCACTTGGCTCACCAAATTTCGTTCTTCTAGGTTAAACCGTTCGTCAGCAGTAACCGTTTTCTTTTTCAGGTTTCACTCTGTTTTCTCCTATAGGGATACATGTATGTGGAACTCTAAATCAAACACGTTTTTTGCTAGCTCTTTGAAACTTGACACAAGATAGCAGTTTCAAGTTCTATCTCTATGGTTTGTTTGCTGTTGATGTAGCCCTATGCAGAGACTGGCGAAAATCACTTTCATGGAAAGGGGTTGCCAAGCTTCCAAAAAACTACGAGTTGCCTGAAATCTCAGCAAACATTTTTTCACCGAATCTTGATGATTCTTTCAGGTAATGATCAGTACACCAAAACCACTTGGCTCACCAAATTTCGTTCTTCTAGGTTAAACCGTTCATTTGCAGTAACCGTTTTTATTTTTAGGTTTCACTTTGTTTTCTCCTATAGGGATAAAATGTATTTGGAACTCGAAATCAAACACGGTTTGTGCTTGCTCTTTGAAACTTGACACTAGAAAGCAGTTTCAAGTTCTATCTCTATGGTTTGTTTGCTGTTGATGTAGCCCTAAGCAGAGGCTGGCAAAAAACACTTTCATGGAAAGGGGTTGCCAAGCTTCCAAAAAACTACGAGTTGCCTGAAATCTCAGCAAACATTTTTTCACCCAATTTTGATGATTCTTTCAGGTAATGATCAGTACACCAAAACCACTTGGCTCACCAAATTTCGTTCTTCTAGGTTAAACCGTTCGTTTGCAGTAACCGTTTTCATTTTTAGGTTGCATTCTGTTTTTTCCTATAGGGATACAGGTATTTGGAACTCTAAATCAAACACGGTTTGTGCTAGCTCTTTGAAACTTGACACAATAAAGAAGTTTCAAGGTCTATCTCTATTCTTTGTTTGCTGTTGTTGTAGCCCTAAGCAGAGACTGACGAAAATCACTTTCATGGAAATGGGTTGCCAAGCATCCAAAAAACTACGAGTTGCCTGAAATCTCAGCAAACATTTTTTCACCCAAACTTGATGATTCTTTCAGGTAATGATCAGTGTGCCAAAACCACTTGGCTCACGAAATTTCGTTCTTCTAGGTTAAAACGATCGTGTGCAGTAACCGTTTTAATATTTAGGTTTCACTCTGTTTTCTCTATAGGGATACATGTATTTGGAACTCTAAAGCAAACACGGTTTGTGCTAGCTCTTTGAAACTTGACACAGTAAAGCAGTTTCAAGTTCTATCTCTATGGTTTGTTTGCTGTTTATGTAGCCCTAAGCAGAGCCTGGCGAAAATCACTGTCATGGAAAGGGGTTGCCAAGCTTCCAAAAAACTACGAGTTGCCTGAAATCTCAGCAAACATTTTTTCACCCAATCTTGATGATTCTTTCAGGTAATGATCAGTACATCAAAACCACTTTGCTCACCAAATTTCATTCTTCTTAGTTAAACCGTTCGTTTGCAGTAACCGTTTTCATTTTTAGGTTTCACTCTGTTTTCTCCTATATGGATACATGTATTTGGAACTCTAAATCAAACACGGTTTGTCTAGCTCTTTGAAACTTGACACAAGAAACAGTTTCAAGTTCTATCTCTATGGTTTGTTTGCTGTTGATGTAGCCCTAAAAAGAGACTGGCGAAAATCACTTTCATGGAAAGGGGTTGCCAAGCTTGCAAAAAACTATGAGTTGCCTGAAATCTCAGCAAACATTCTTTCACCCAATCTTGATGATTCTTTCAGGTAATGATCAGTACACCAAAACCACTTGGCTCACCAAATTTCATTCTTCTAGGTTAAACCGTTCGTTTGCAGTAACAGTTTTCATTTTTAGGTTTCACTCTGTTTTCTCCTATACGGATACATGTATTTGGAACTCTAAATCAAACACGGTTTGTGCTAGCTCTTTGAAACTTGACACAAAAAAGCAGTTTCACGTTCTATCTTTATGGTTTGTTTGCTGTGGATGTAGAGCTAAGCAGAGACTGGCGAAAATCACTTTCATGGAAAGGGGTTGCCAAGCTTCCAAAAAACTACGAGTTGCCTGAAATCTCAGCAAACATTTTTTCACCCAATCTTGATGATTCTTTCAGGTAGTGATCAGTACACCAAAACCACTTGGCTCACCAAATTTCTTTCTTCTAGGTTAAACAGTTCGTTTGCAGTAACCGTTTTCATTTTTGGGTTTCACTCTGTTTTCTCCTATAGGGATACATTTATTTGGAACTCTAAATGAAACACGGTTTTTGCTAGCTCTTTGAAACTTCAAAAAGAAAGCAGTTTCAAGTTCTATCTCTATGGTTTGTTTGCTGTTCATGTAGTCCTAAGCAGAGACTAGCGGAAATCACTTTCATGGAAAGGGGTTGCCAAGCTTCCAAAAAACTACGAGTTGCCTGAAATCTCAGCAAAAATTTTTTCACCCAATCTTGATGATTTTTTCAGGTAATGATCAGTACACCAAAACCAGTTGGCTCACCAAATTTCGTTCTTCTATTAAACCGTTCGTTAGCAGTAACCGTTTTCATTTTTAGGTTTCACTCTGTTTTCTCCTATAGGGATACATGTGTTTGGAACTCTAAATCAAACACGGTTTGTGCCAGCTCTTTGAAACTTGACACAAGAAAGCAGTTTCAAGTTCTATCTCTATGCTTTCTTTGCTGTTGATGTAGCCCTAAGCAGAGACTGGCGAAAATCACTTTCATAAAAAGGGGTTGCCAATCTTCCAAAAAACTACGAGTTGACTGAAATCTCAGCAAACATTTTTTCACCCAATCTTGATGATTCTTTCAGGTAATGATCAGTACACCAAAAACACTTGGCTCACCAAATTTCGTTCTTCTAGGTTAAACCGTTCGTTTGCAATAACCGTTTTCATTTTTAGGTTTCACTCTGTTTTCTCCTATAGAAATACATGTATTTGGAACTCTAAATCAAACAAGGTTTGTGCTAGCTCTTTGAAACTAGACACAATAAAGCAGTTTCAAGTTCAATCTCTATGGATTCTTTGCTGTTGATGTTGCCCTAAGCAGAGACTGGCTACAATCACTTTCATGGAAAGGGGTTGCCAAGCTTCCAAAAAACTACGAGTTGCCTGAAATTTCAGAAAACATTTTTTCACCCAATCTTGATGATGCTTTCAGGTAATGATCAGTACACCAAAACCACTTAGCTCACCAAATTTCGTTCTTCTAGGTTAAACCGTTCGTTAGCAGTAACCGTTTTCATTTTTAGGTTTCACTCTGATTTCTCCTATAGGGATACATGTATTTGGAACTCTAAATCAAACACGGTTTGTGCTAGCTGTTTGAAAATTGACACAGAAAGCAGTTTCAAGTTCTATCTCTATGGTTTGTTTTCTGTTGATGTAGCCCTAAGCAGGAACTGGCAAAAATCACTTTCATGGAAAGGGGTTGCCAAGCTTCCAAAAAACTACGAGTTGCCTGAAATCTCAGCAAACTTTTTTTTACGCAATCTTGATGATTCTTTCAGGTAATGATCAGTACACAAAAACCACTTGGCTCACCAAATTTTGTTCTTCTAGGTTAAACTGTTCGTCAGCAGTAACCGTTTTCATTTTTAGGTTTCACTCTGTTTTCTCCTATAGGGATACATGTATTTGGAAATCTAAATCAAACACGGTTTGTGCTAGCTGTTTGAAACTTGACACAGAAAGCAGTTTCAAGTTCTATCTCGATGGTTTGTTTTCTGTTGATGTAGCCCTAAGCAGGAACTGGCAAAAATTACTTTCATGGAAAGGGGTTGCCAAGCTTCCAAAAAACTACGAGTTGCCTAAAATCTCAGCAAACATTTTTTCACCCAATCTTCATGATTCTTTCAGGTAATGATCAGTACACCAAAACCACTTGGCTCACCAAATTTCGTTCTTCTAGGTTAAACCGTTCGTCAGCAGTAACCGTTTTCTTTTTCAGGTTTCACTCTGTTTTCTCCTATAGGGATACATGTATGTGGAACTCTAAATCAAACACGTTTTTTGCTAGCTCTTTGAAACTTGACACAAGATAGCAGTTTCAAGTTCTATCTCTATGGTTTGTTTGCTGTTGATGTAGCCCTATGCAGAGACTGGCGAAAATCACTTTCATGGAAAGGGGTTGCCAAGCTTCCAAAAAACTACGAGTTGCCTGAAATCTCAGCAAACATTTTTTCACCGAATCTTGATGATTCTTTCAGGTAATGATCAGTACACCAAAACCACTTGGCTCACCAAATTTCGTTCTTCTAGGTTAAACCGTTCATTTGCAGTAACCGTTTTTATTTTTAGGTTTCACTTTGTTTTCTCCTATAGGGATAAAATGTATTTGGAACTCGAAATCAAACACGGTTTGTGCTTGCTCTTTGAAACTTGACACTAGAAAGCAGTTTCAAGTTCTATCTCTATGGTTTGTTTGCTGTTGATGTAGCCCTAAGCAGAGGCTGGCAAAAAACACTTTCATGGAAAGGGGTTGCCAAGCTTCCAAAAAACTACGAGTTGCCTGAAATCTCAGCAAACATTTTTTCACCCAATTTTGATGATTCTTTCAGGTAATGATCAGTACACCAAAACCACTTGGCTCACCAAATTTCGTTCTTCTAGGTTAAACCGTTCGTTTGCAGTAACCGTTTTCATTTTTAGGTTGCATTCTGTTTTCTCCTATAGGGATACAGGTATTTGGAACTCTAAATCAAACACGGTTTGTGCTAGCTCTTTGAAACTTGACACAATAAAGAAGTTTCAAGGTCTATCTCTATTCTTTGTTTGCTGTTGTTGTAGCCCTAAGCAGAGACTGATGAAAATCACTTTCATGGAAATGGGTTGCCAAGCATCCAAAAAACTACGAGTTGCCTGAAATCTCAGCAAACATTTTTTCACCCAAACTTGATGATTCTTTCAGGTAATGATCAGTGTGCCAAAACCACTTGGCTCACGAAATTTCGTTCTTCTAGGTTAAAACGATCGTGTGCAGTAACCGTTTTAATATTTAGGTTTCACTCTGTTTTCTCTATAGGGATAAATGTATTTGGAACTCTAAAGCAAACACGGTTTGTGCTAGCTCTTTGAAACTTGACACAGTAAAGCAGTTTCAAGTTCTATCTCTATGGTTTGTTTGCTGTTTATGTAGCCCTAAGCAGAGCCTGGCGAAAATCACTGTCATGGAAAGGGGTTGCCAAGCTTCCAAAAAACTACGAGTTGCCTGAAATCTCAGCAAACATTTTTTCACCCAATCTTGATGATTCTTTCAGGTAATGATCAGTACATCAAAACCACTTTGCTCACCAAATTTCATTCTTCTTAGTTAAACCGTTCGTTTGCAGTAACCGTTTTCATTTTTAGGTTTCACTCTGTTTTCTCCTATATGGATACATGTATTTGGAACTCTAAATCAAACACGGTTTGTCTAGCTCTTTGAAACTTGACACAAGAAACAGTTTCAAGTTCTATCTCTATGGTTTGTTTGCTGTTGATGTAGCCCTAAATAGAGACTGGCGAAAATCACTTTCATGGAAAGGGGTTGCCAAGCTTGCAAAAAACTATGAGTTGCCTGAAATCTCAGCAAACATTCTTTCACCCAATCTTGATGATTCTTTCAGGTAATGATCAGTACACCAAAACCACTTGGCTCACCAAATTTCATTCTTCTAGGTTAAACCGTTCGTTTGCAGTAACAGTTTTCATTTTTAGGTTTCACTCTGTTTTCTCCTATACGGATACATGTATTTGGAACTCTAAATCAAACACGGTTTGTGCTAGCTCTTTGAAACTTGACACAAAAAAGCAGTTTCACGTTCTATCTTTATGGTTTGTTTGCTGTGGATGTAGAGCTAAGCAAAGACTGGCGAAAATCACTTTCATGGAAAGGGGTTGCCAAGCTTCCAAAAAACTACGAGTTGCCTGAAATCTCAGCAAACATTTTTTCACCCAATCTTGATGATTCTTTCAGGTAGTGATCAGTACACCAAAACCACTTGGCTCACCAAATTTCTTTCTTCTAGGTTAAACAGTTCGTTTGCAGTAACCGTTTTCATTTTTGGGTTTCACTCTGTTTTCTCCTATAGGGATACATTTATTTGGAACTCTAAATGAAACACGGTTTTTGCTAGCTCTTTGAAACTTCAAAAAGAAAGCAGTTTCAAGTTCTATCTCTATGGTTTGTTTGCTGTTCATGTAGTCCTAAGCAGAGACTAGCGGAAATCACTTTCATGGAAAGGGGTTGCCAAGCTTCCAAAAAACTACGAGTTGCCTGAAATCTCAGCAAAAATTTTTTCACCCAATCTTGATGATTTTTTCAGGTAATGATCAGTACACCAAAACCAGTTGGCTCACCAAATTTCGTTCTTCTATTAAACCGTTCGTTAGCAGTAACCATTTTCATTTTTAGGTTTCACTCTGTTTTCTCCTATAGGGATACATGTGTTTGGAACTCTAAATCAAACACGGTTTGTGCCAGCTCTTTGAAACTTGACACAAGAAAGCAGTTTCAAGTTCTATCTCTATGCTTTCTTTGCTGTTGATGTAGCCCTAAGCAGAGACTGGCGAAAATCACTTTCATAAAAAGGGGTTGCCAATCTTCCAAAAAACTACGAGTTGACTGAAATCTCAGCAAACATTTTTTCACCCAATCTTGATGATTCTTTCAGGTAATGATCAGTACACCAAAAACACTTGGCTCACCAAATTTCGTTCTTCTAGGTTAAACCGTTCGTTTGCAATAACCGTTTTCATTTTTAGGTTTCACTCTGTTTTCTCCTATAGAAATACATGTATTTGGAACTCTAAATCAAACAAGGTTTGTGCTAGCTCTTTGAAACTAGACACAATAAAGCAGTTTCAAGTTCAATCTCTATGGATTCTTTGCTGTTGATGTTGCCCTAAGCAGAGACTGGCTACAATCACTTTCATGGAAAGGGGTTGCCAAGCTTCCAAAAAACTACGAGTTGCCTGAAATTTCAGAAAACATTTTTTCACCCAATCTTGATGATGCTTTCAGGTAATGATCAGTACACCAAAACCACTTAGCTCACCAAATTTCGTTCTTCTAGGTTAAACCGTTCGTTAGCAGTAACCGTTTTCATTTTTAGGTTTCACTCTGATTTCTCCTATAGGGATACATGTATTTGGAACTCTAAATCAAACACGGTTTGTGCTAGCTGTTTGAAAATTGACACAGAAAGCAGTTTCAAGTTCTATCTCTATGGTTTGTTTTCTGTTGATGTAGCCCTAAGCAGGAACTGGCAAAAATCACTTTCATGGAAAGGGGTTGCCAAGCTTCCAAAAAACTACGAGTTGCCTGAAATCTCAGCAAACTTTTTTTTACGCAATCTTGATGATTCTTTCAGGTAATGATCAGTACACAAAAACCACTTGGCTCACCAAATTTTGTTCTTCTAGGTTAAACTGTTCGTCAGCAGTAACCGTTTTCATTTTTAGGTTTCACTCTGTTTTCTCCTATAGGGATACATGTATTTGGAAATCTAAATCAAACACGGTTTGTGCTAGCTGTTTGAAACTTGACACAGAAAGCAGTTTCAAGTTCTATCTCGATGGTTTGTTTTCTGTTGATGTAGCCCTAAGCAGGAACTGGCAAAAATTACTTTCATGGAAAGGGGTTGCCAAGCTTCCAAAAAACTACGAGTTGCCTAAAATCTCAGCAAACATTTTTTCACCCAATCTTCATGATTCTTTCAGGTAATGATCAGTACACCAAAACCACTTGGCTCACCAAATTTCGTTCTTCTAGGTTAAACCGTTCGTCAGCAGTAACCGTTTTCTTTTTCAGGTTTCACTCTGTTTTCTCCTATAGGGATACATGTATGTGGAACTCTAAATCAAACACGTTTTTTGCTAGCTCTTTGAAACTTGACACAAGATAGCAGTTTCAAGTTCTATCTCTATGGTTTGTTTGCTGTTGATGTAGCCCTATGCAGAGACTGGCGAAAATCACTTTCATGGAAAGGGGTTGCCAAGCTTCCAAAAAACTACGAGTTGCCTGAAATCTCAGCAAACATTTTTTCACCGAATCTTGATGATTCTTTCAGGTAATGATCAGTACACCAAAACCACTTGGCTCACCAAATTTCGTTCTTCTAGGTTAAACCGTTCATTTGCAGTAACCGTTTTTATTTTTAGGTTTCACTTTGTTTTCTCCTATAGGGATAAAATGTATTTGGAACTCGAAATCAAACACGGTTTGTGCTTGCTCTTTGAAACTTGACACTAGAAAGCAGTTTCAAGTTCTATCTCTATGGTTTGTTTGCTGTTGATGTAGCCCTAAGCAGAGGCTGGCAAAAAACACTTTCATGGAAAGGGGTTGCCAAGCTTCCAAAAAACTACGAGTTGCCTGAAATCTCAGCAAACATTTTTTCACCCAATTTTGATGATTCTTTCAGGTAATGATCAGTACACCAAAACCACTTGGCTCACCAAATTTCGTTCTTCTAGGTTAAACCGTTCGTTTGCAGTAACCGTTTTCATTTTTAGGTTGCATTCTGTTTTCTCCTATAGGGATACAGGTATTTGGAACTCTAAATCAAACACGGTTTGTGCTAGCTCTTTGAAACTTGACACAATAAAGAAGTTTCAAGGTCTATCTCTATTCTTTGTTTGCTGTTGTTGTAGCCCTAAGCAGAGACTGACGAAAATCACTTTCATGGAAATGGGTTGGCAAGCATCCAAAAAACTACGAGTTGCCTGAAATCTCAGCAAACATTTTTTCACCCAAACTTGATGATTCTTTCAGGTAATGATCAGTGTGCCAAAACCACTTGGCTCACGAAATTTCGTTCTTCTAGGTTAAAACGATCGTGTGCAGTAACCGTTTTAATCTTTAGGTTTCACTCTGTTTTCTCTATAGGGATACATGTATTTGGAACTCTAAAGCAAACACGGTTTGTGCTAGCTCTTTGAAACTTGACACAGTAAAGCAGTTTCAAGTTCTATCTCTATGGTTTGTTTGCTGTTTATGTAGCCCTAAGCAGAGACTGGCGAAAATCACTGTCATGGAAAGGGGTTGCCAAGCTTCCAAAAAACTACGAGTTGCCTGAAATCTCAGCAAACATTTTTTCACCCAATCTTGATGATTCTTTCAGGTAATGATCAGTACATCAAAACCACTTTGCTCACCAAATTTCATTCTTCTTAGTTAAACCGTTCGTTTGCAGTAACCGTTTTCATTTTTAGGTTTCACTCTGTTTTCTCCTATATGGATACATGTATTTGGAACTCTAAATCAAACACGGTTTGTCTAGCTCTTTGAAACTTGACACAAGAAACAGTTTCAAGTTCTATCTCTATGGTTTGTTTGCTGTTGATGTAGCCCTAAAAAGAGACTGGCGAAAATCACTTTCATGGAAAGGGGTTGCCAAGCTTGCAAAAAACTACGAGTTGCCTGAAATCTCAGCAAACATTCTTTCACCCAATCTTGATGATTCTTTCAGGTAATGATCAGTACACCAAAACCACTTGGCTCACCAAATTTCGTTCTTCTAGGTTAAACCGTTCGTTTGCAGTAACAGTTTTCATTTTTAGGTTTCACTCTGTTTTCTCCTATACGGATACATGTATTTGGAACTCTAAATCAAACACGGTTTGTGCTAGCTCTTTGAAACTTGACACAAAAAAGCAGTTTCACGTTCTATCTTTATGGTTTGTTTGCTGTGGATGTAGCCCTAAGCAGAGACTGGCGAAAATCACTTTCATGGAAAGGGGTTGCCAAGCTTCCAAAAAACTACGAGTTGCCTGAAATCTCAGCAAACATTTTTTCACCCAATCTTGATGATTCTTTCAGGTAGTGATCAGTACACCAAAACCACTTGGCTCACCAAATTTCGTTCTTCTAGGTTAAACAGTTCGTTTGCAGTAACCGTTTTCATTTTTGGGTTTCACTCTGTTTTCTCCTATAGGGATACATTTATTTGGAACTCTAAATGAAACACGGTTTTTGCTAGCTCTTTGAAACTTCAAAAAGAAAGCAGTTTCAAGTTCTATCTCTATGGTTTGTTTGCTGTTCATGTAGTCCTAAGCAGAGACTAGCGGAAATCACTTTCATGGAAAGGGGTTGCCAAGCTTCCAAAAAACTACGAGTTGCCTGAAATCTCAGCAAAAATTTTTTCACCCAATCTTGATGATTTTTTCAGGTAATGATCAGTACACCAAAACCACTTGGCTCACCAAATTTCGTTCTTCTATTAAACCGTTCGTTTGCAGTAACCGTTTTCATTTTTAGGTTTCACTCTGTTTTCTCCTATAGGGATACATGTATTTGGAACTGTAAATCAAACACGGTTTGTGCTAGCTCTTTGAAACTTGACACAAGAAAGGAGTTTCAAGTTGTATCTCTATGGTTTGTCTGCTGTTGATGTAGCCCTAAGCAGAGACTGGCGAAAATCACTTTCATGGAAAGGGGTTGCCAAGCTTCCAAAAAACTACGACTTGCCTGAAATCTCAGGAAACATTCTTTCACCCAATTTTGATGATTCTTTCAGGTAATGATCAGTACACCAAAACCAATTAGCTCACCAAATTTCGTTCTTATAGGTTAAACCTTTCGTTTGCAGTTACCGTTTTCATTTTTAGGTTTCACTCTGTTTTCTTCTATAGGGATACATGTATTTGGAACTCTAAATCAAACACGGTTTTTGCTAGCTCTTTGAAACTTGACACAATAAAGCAGTTTCCAGTTCTCTCTCTATGGTTTGTTCTCTGTTGATGTAGCCCTAAGCAGAGACTGGCCAAAATCACTTTCATGGAAAGGGGTTTCCAAGCTTCCAAAAAACTACGAGTTGCCTGAAATCTCACCAAACATTTTTTCACCCAATCTTGATGATTCTTTCAGGTAATGATCAGTACACCAAAACCACTTGGCTCACCAAATTTCGTTCTTCTAGGTTAAACAGTTCGTTTGTAGTTACCGTTTTCATTTTTAGGTTTCACTCTGTTTTCTCCTATAGGGATACATGTATTTGAAACTCTAAATCAAACACCGTTTGTGCTAGCTCTTTGAATCTTGACACAAGAAAGCAGTTTCAAGTTCTGTCTCTATGGTTTGTTTGCTGTTGATGTAGCCCTAAGCAGAGACTGGCGAAAATCACTTTCATGGAAACGGGTTGCCAAGCTTTCAAAAACTACGAGTTGCCCTAAATCTCAGAAAACATTTTTTCACCCAATCTTGATGATTCTTTCAGTTAATGATCAGTACACCAAAACCACTTGGCTCACCAAATTTCGTTCTTCTAGGTTAAACCGTTCGTTTGCAGTAACCGTTTTCATTTTTAAGTTTCACTCTGTTTTCTCCTATAGGGATACATGTATTTGGAACTCTAAATCAAACACGGTTTGTGCTAGCTCTTTGAAACTTGACACAATAAAGCAGTTTCAAGTTCTCTCTCTATGGTTTGTTCTCTGTTGATGTAGCCCTAAGGAGAACCTGGCGAAAATCACTTTCATGGAAAGGGATTGCCAAGCTTCCAAAAACTACTAGTTGCCTGAAATCTCACCAAACATTTTTTCACCCAATCTTGATGATTCTTTCAGGTAATGATCAGTACACCAAAACCACTTGGCTCACCAAATTTCGTTCTTCTAGGTTAAACAGTTCGTTTACAGTAACCATTTTCATTTTAAGGTTTCACTCTGTTTTCTCCTATAGGGATACATGTATTTGGAACTCTAAATGAAACACGGTTTTTGCTACCTCTTTGAAACTTCAAAAAGAAAGCAGTTTCAAGTTCTATCTCTATGGTTTGTTTGCTGTTGATGTAGTCCTAAGCAGAGACTGGCGAAAATCACTTTCATGGAAAGGGGTTGCCAAGCTTCCAAAAAACTACGAGTTGCCTGAAATCTCACCAAACATTTTTTCACCCAATCTTGATGATTCTTTCAGGTAATGATCAGTACAACAAAACCACTTGGCTCACCAAATTTCGTTCTTCTATGTTAAACCGTTCGTTTGCAGTAACCGTTTACATTTTTAGGTTTTCACTCTGTTTTCTCCTATAGAAATACATGTATTTGGAACTCTAAATCAAACACGGTTTGTGCTAGCTCTTTGAATCTTGACACAAGAAAACAGTTTGAAGTTCTATCTTCATGGTTTGTTTGCTATTGATGTAGCCCTAAGCAGAGACTGGCGAAAATCACTTTTATGGAAAGGGGTTGCCAAGCTTCAAAAAAACTACGAGTTGCCTAAAATCTCAGCAAACATTTTTTCACCCAATCTTGATGATTCTTTCAGGTAATGATCAGTACACCAAAACCACTTGGCTCACCAAATTTCGTTCTTCTAGGTTAAACCGTTAGTTTGCAGTAACCGTTTTCATTTTTAGGTTTCACTCTGTTTTCTCCTATAGGGATACATGTATTTGGAACTCTAAATCAAACACGGTTTGTTCTAGCTCTTTGAAACTTGACACAATAAAGCAGTTTCAAGTTGTATCTCTATGGTTTGTTTGCTGTTGATGTATCCCTAAGCAGAGACTGGCGAAAATCAGTTTCATGGAAAGGGCTTGCCAAGCTTCCAAAAAACTACGACTTGCCTGAAATCTCAGCAAACATTCTTTCACCCAATTTTGATGATTCTTTCATTTAATGATCAGTACACCAAAACCAATTGGCTCACCAAATTTCGTTCTTATAGGTTAAACCTTTCGTTTGCAGTTACCGTTTTCATTTTTAGGTTTCACTCTGTTTTCTTCTATAGGGATACATGTATTTGGAACTCTAAATAAAACACGGTTTTTGCTAGCTCTTTGAAACTTGACACAATAAAGCAGTTTCCAGTTCTCTCTCTATGGTTTGTTCTCTGTTGATGTAGCCCTAAGCAGAGACTGGCAAAAATCACTTTCATGGAAAGGGGTTTCCAAGCTTCCAAAAAACTACGAGTTGCCTGAAATCTCACCAAACATTTTTTCACCCAATCTTGATGATTCTTTCAGGTAATGATCAGTACACCAAAACCACTTGGCTCACCAAATTTCGTTCTTCTAGGTTAAACAGTTCGTTTGTAGTTACCGTTTTCATTTTTAGGTTTCACTCTGTTTTCTCCTATAGGGATACATGTATTTGAAACTCTAAATCAAACACCGTTTGTGCTAGCTCTTTGAATCTTGACACAAGAAAGCAGTTTCAAGTTCTGTCTCTATGGTTTGTTTGCTGTTGATGTAGCCCTAAGAAGAGACTGGCGAAAATCACTTTCATGGAAACGGGTTGCCAAGCTTTCAAAAAACTACGAGTTGCCTGAAATCTCAGAAAACATTTTTTCACCCAATCTTGATGATTCTTTCAGTTAATGATCAGTACACCAAAACCACTTGGCTCACCAAATTTCGTTCTTATAGGTTAAACCGTTCGTTTGCAGTAACCGTTTTCATTTTTAGGTTTCACTCTGTTTTCTCCTATAGGGATACATGTATTTGGAACTCTAAATCAAACACGGTTTGTGCTAGCTCTTTGAAACTTGACAGAATAAAGCAGTTTCAAGTTCTCTCTCTATGGTTTGTTCTCTGTTGATGTAGCCCTAAGCAGAACCTGGCGAAAAACACTTTCATAAAAAAGGGATTGCCAAGCTTCCAAAAAACTACTAGTTGCCTGAAATCTCACCAAACATTTTTTCACCCAATTTGATGATTCTTTCAGGTAATGATCAGTACACCAAAACCACTTGGCTCACCAAATTTCGTTCTTCTAGGTTAAACAGTTCGTTTACATTAACCGTTTTCATTTTTAGGTTTCACTCTGTTTTCTTCTATAGGGATACATGTATTTGGAACTCTAAATCAAACACGGTTTGTGCTAGCTCTTTGAAACTTGACACAAGAAAGCAGTTTCAAGTTCTATCTCTATGGTTTGTTTGCTGTGGATGTAGCCCTAAGCAGAGACTGGCGAAAATCACTTTCATGGAAAGCGGTTGCCAAGCTTCCAAAAAACTACGAGTTGCCTGAAATCTCAGCAAACATTCTTTCACCCAATCTTGATGATTCTTTCAGGTAATGATCAGTACACCAAAACCACTTGGCTCACCAAATTTCGTTCTTCTAGGTTAAACCGTTCGTTTGCAGTAACCGTTTTTATTTTTAGGTTTCACTCTGTTTTCTCCTATAGAAATACATGTATTTGGAACTCTAAATCAAACACGGTTTGTGCTAGCTCTTTGAAACTTGACACAAGAAAACAGTTTGAAGTTCTATCTTTATGGTTTGTTTGCTATTGATGTAGCCCTAAGCAGAGACTGGCGAAAATCACTTTCATGGAAAGGGGATGCCAAGCTTCCAAAAAACTACGAGTTGCCTGAAATCTCAGCAAACATTTTTTCACCCAATCTTGATGATTCTTTCAGGTAATGATCAGTACACCAAAACCACTTGGCTCACCAAATTTCGTTCTTCTAGGTTAAACCGTTAGTTTGCAGTAACCGTTTGCATTTTTAGGTTTCACTCTGTTTTCTCCTATAGGGATACATGTATTTGGAACTCTAAATCAAACACGGTTTTTGCGAGCTCTTTGAAACTTGACACAATAAAGCAGTTTCAAGTTCTGTCTCTATGGTTTGTTCTCTGTTGATGTAGCCCTAAGCAGAGACTGGCGAAAATCACTTTCATGGAAAGGTGTTGCCAAGCATCCAAAAAACTACGCGTTGCCTGAAATCTCAGCAAACATTCTTTCACCCAATCTTGATGATTCTTTCAGGTAATGATCAGTACCCCAAAACCACTTGGCTCACCAAATTTCGTTCTTCTAGGTTAAACCGTTCGTTTGCAGTAACAGTTTTCATTTTTAGGTTTCACTCTGTTTTCTCCTATAGGGATACATGTATTTGGAACTCTAAATCAAACACGGTTTGTTCTAGCTCTTTGAAACTTGACACAATAAAGCAGTTTCAAGTTGTATCTCTATCGTTTGTTTGCTGTTGATGTATCCCTAAGCAGAGACTGGCGAAAATCAGTTTCATGGAAAGGGGTTGCCAAGCTTCCAAAAAACTACGACTTGCCTGAAATCTCAGCAAACATTCTTTCACCCAATTTTGATGATTCTTTCAGGTAATGATCAGTACACCAAAACCAATTGGCTCACCAAATTTCGTTCTTATAGGTTAAACCTTTCGTTTGCAGTTACCGTTTTCATTTTTAGGTTTCACTCTGTTTTCTTCTATAGGGATACATTTATTTGGAACTCTAAATGAAACACGGTTTTTGCTAGCTCTTTGAAACTTGACACAATAAAGCAGTTTCCAGTTCTCTCTCTATGGTTTGTTCTCTGTTGATGTAGCCCTAAGCAGAGACTGGCGAAAATCACTTTCATGGAAAGGGGTTTCCAAGCTTCCAAAAAACTACGAGTTGCCTGAAATCTCACCAAACATTTTTTCACCCAATCTTGATGATTATTTCAGGTAATGATCAGTACATCAAAACAACTTGGCTCACCAAATTTCGTTCTTCTAGGTTAAACAGTCGTTTGTAGTTACCGTTTTCATTTTTAGGTTTCACTCTGTTTTCTCCTATAGGGATACATGTATTTGAAACTCTAAATCAAACACCGTTTGTGCTAGCTCTTTGAATCTTGACACAAGAAAGCAGTTTCAAGTTCTGTCTCTATGGTTTGTTTGCTGTTGATGTAGCCCTAAGAAGAGACTGGCGAAAATCACTTTCATGGAAACGGGTTGCCAAGCTTTCAAAAAACTACGAGTTGCCTGAAATCTCAGAAAACATTTTTTTACCCAATCTTGATGATTCTTTCAGTTAATGATCAGTACACCAAAACCACTTGGCTCACCAAATTTCGTTCTTATAGGTTAAACCGTTCGTTTGCAGTAACCGTTTTCATTTTTAGGTTTCACTCTGTTTTCTCCTATAGGGATACATGTATTTGGAACTCTAAATCAAACACGGTTTGTGCTAGCTCTTTGAAACTTGACAGAATAAAGCAGTTTCAAGTTCTCTCTCTATGGTTTGTTCTCTGTTGATGTAGCCCTAAGCAGAACCTGGCGAAAATCACTTTCATAAAAAGGGATTGCCAAGCTTCCAAAAAACTACTAGTTGCCTGAAATCTCACCAAACATTTTTTTCACCAAATTTGATGATTCTTTCAGGTAATGATCAGTACACCAAAACCACTTGGCTCACCAAATTTTGTTCTTCTAGGTTAAACAGTTCGTTTACATTAACCGTTTTCATTTTTAGGTTTCACTCTGTTTTCTTCTATAGGGATACATGTATTTGGAACTCTAAATCAAACACGGTTTGTGCTAGCTCTTTGAAACTTGACACAAGAAAGCAGTTTCAAGTTCTATCTCTATGGTTTGTTTGCTGTGGATGTAGCCCTAAGCAGAGACTGGCGAAAATCACTTTCATGGAAAGCGGTTGCCAAGCTTCCAAAAAACTACGAGTTGCCTGAAATCTCAGCAAACATTCTTTCACCCAATCTTGATGATTCTTTCAGGTAATGATCAGTACACCAAAACCACTTGGCTCACCAAATTTCGTTCTTCTAGGTTAAACCGTTCGTTTGCAGTAACCGTTTTTATTTTTAGGTTTCACTCTGTTTTCTCCTATAGAAATACATGTATTTGGAACTCTAAATCAAACACGGTTTGTGCTAGCTCTTTGAAACTTGACACAAGAAAACAGTTTGAAGTTCTATCTTTATGGTTTGTTTGCTATTGATGTAGCCCTAAGCAGAGACTGGCGAAAATCACTTTCATGGAAAGGGGATGCCAAGCTTCCAAAAAACTACGAGTTGCCTGAAATCTCAGCAAACATTTTTTCACCCAATCTTGATGATTCTTTCAGGTAATGATCAGTACACCAAAACCACTTGGCTCACCAAATTTCGTTCTTCTAGGTTAAACCGTTAGTTTGCAGTAACCGTTTTCATTTTTAGGTTTCACTCTGTTTTCTCCTATAGGGATACATGTATTTGGAACTCTAAATCAAACACGGTTTTTGCTAGCTCTTTGAAACTTGACACAATAAAGCAGTTTCAAGTTCTCTCTCTATGGTTTGTTCTCTGTTGATGTAGCCCTAAGCAGAGACTGGCGAAAATCACTTTCATGGAAAGGGGTTGCCAAGCATCCAAAAAACTACGCGTTGCCTGAAATCTCAGCAAACATTCTTTCACCCAATCTTGATGATTCTTTCAGGTAATGATCAGTACACCAAAACCACTTGGCTCACCAAATTTCGTTCTTCTAGGTTAAACCGTTCGTTTGCAGTAACAGTTTTCATTTTTAGGTTTCACTCTGTTTTCTCCTATAGGGATACATGTATTTGGAACTCTAAATCAAACACGGTTTTTGCTAGCTCTTTGAAACTTGACACAATAAAGCAGTTTCAAGTTCTCTCTCTATGGTTTGTTCTCTGTTGATGTAGCCCAAAGCAGAGACTGGCGAAAATCACTTTCATGGAAAGGGGTTGCCAAGCTTCCAAAAAACTACGAGTTGCCTGAAATCTCAGCAAACATTTTTTCACCCAATCTTGATGATTCTTTCAGGTAATGATCAGTACACCCAAACCACTTGGCTCACCAAATTTCGTTCTTCTAGGTTAAACAGTTCGTTTGCAGTAACCGTTTTCATTTTTAGGTTTCACTCTGTTTTCTCCTATAGGGATACATGTATTTGAAACTCTGAATCAAACACGGTTTGTGCTAGCTCTTTGAAACTTGACACAATAAAGCAGTTTCAAGTTCTATCTCTACGGTTTGTTTGCTGTTGATGTATCCCTAAACAGAGACTGGCGAAAATCACTTTCAGTTAAAGAGGTTGCCAAGCTTCCAAAAAACTACGACTTGCCTGAAATCTCAGCAAACATTCTTTCACCCAATCTTGATGATTCTTTCAGGTAATGATCAGTACACCAAAACCACTTGGCTCACCAAATTTCGTTCTTATAGGTTAAACCTTTCGTTTGCAGTTACCGTTTTCATTTTTAGGTTTCACTCTGTTTTCATCTATAGGGATACATGTATTTGGAACTCTAAATAAAACACGGTTTTTGCTAGCTCTATGAAACTTGACACAATAAAGCAGTTCCCAGTTCTCTCTCTATGGTTTGTTCTCTGTTGATGTAGCCCTAAGCAGAGACTGGCGAAAATCACTTTCATGGAAAGGGGTTGCCAAGCTTCCAAAAAACTACGAGTTGCCTGAAATCTCACCAAACATTTTTTCACCCAATCTTGATGATTCTTTCAGGTAATGATCAGTACACCAAAACCACTTGGCTCACCAAATTTCGTTCTTCTAGGTTAAACAGTTCGTTTACAGTAACAGTTTTCATTTTTAGGTTTCACTCTGTTTTCTTCTATAGGAATACATGTATTTGGAACTCTAAATCAAACACGGTTTGTGCTAGCTCTTTGAAACTTCACAAAAGATAGCAGTTTCAAGTTCTATCTCTATGGTTTGTTTGCTGTTGATGTAGTCCTAAGCAGAGACTGGCGAAAATCACTTTCATGGAAAGGGGTTGCCAAGCTTCCAAAAAACTACGAGTTGCCTGAAATCTCACCAAAAATTTTTTCACCCAATCTTGATGATTTTTTGAGGTA
>NW_027522161.1:0-30149 GCF_052094955.1 Ictidomys tridecemlineatus | reverse complement strand
ACAAACCATAGAGATAGAACTTGAAAACTGCTTTATTGTGTCAAGTTTCAAAGAGCTAGCACAAACTTTGTTTGATTTAGAGTTCCAAGTACATGTATCCCTATAGGAGAAAACAGAGTGAAACCTGAAAATGAAACCGGTTACTGCCAACGAACGGTTTAACCTAGAAGAACGAAATTTGGCGAGCCAAGTGGGATTGGTGTACTGATCATTACCTGAAAGTTTCATCAAGATTGGGTGAAAAGTGTTTGCTGAGATTTCAGGAAACTCGTAGTGTTTTGCAAGATTGGCAGGCCCTTTCCATGAAAGTGATTCTCGCCAGTCTCTGCTTAGGGCTACATCAACAGCAAACAAACCATAGAGATAGAACTTGAAACTGCTTTATTGTGTCAAGTTTCAAAGAGCTAGCACAAACCGTGTTTGATTTAGAGTTCCAAATACATGTATCCCTATAGGAGAAAACAGAGTGAAACCTCAAAATGAAACCGATTACTGCCAACGGACGGTTTAACCTAGAAGAACGAAATTTGGCGAGCCAAGTGGGATGGTGTACTGATTATTACCTGAAAGAATCATCAAGATTGGGTGAAAAAGTGTGTGCTGAGATTTCAGGCAACTGGTAGTTTTTTGGAAGCTTGGCAGGCCCTTTCCATGAAAGTGATTCTCGCCAGTCTCTGCTTAGGGATACATCAACAGCAAACAAACATAGAGATAGAACTTGAAACTTCTTTATTGTGTCAAGTTTTAAAGAGCTAGCACAAACCGTGTTTGATTTAGAGTTCCAAATAAATGTATCCCTATAGGAGAAAACAGAGTGAAACCTCAAAATGAAACCGGTTACTGCCAACGAACGGTTTAACTAGAAGAACGAAATTTGGCGAGCGAAGTGGGATTGGTGTACTGTTCATTACCTGAAAGTTTCATCAAGATTGGGTGAAAAAGTGTGTGCTGAGATTTCAGGCAACTCGCAGTTTTTTGGAAGCTTGGCAGGCCCTTTCCATGAAAGTGATTCTCGCCAGTCTCTGCTTAGGACTACATCAACAGCAAACAAACCATAGAGATAGAACTTGAAACTGCTTTATTGTGTCAAGTTTCAAAGAGCTAGCACAAACCGTGTTTGATTTAGAGTTCCAAATACATGTATCCCTATAGGAGAAAACAGAGTGAAACCTCAAAATTTAACCGGTTGCTGCCAACGAACGGTTTAACCTAGAAGAACGAAATTTGGCGAGCCAAGTGGAATTGGTGTACTGATCATTACCTGAAAGTTTCATCAAGATTGGTGAAAAAGTGTGTGCTGAGATTTCATGCAACTGGTAGTTTTTTGGAAGCTTCGCAGGCCCTTTCCATGAAAGTGATTCTCGCCAGTCTCTGCTTAGGGATACATCAACAGCAAACAAACCATAGAGATAGAACTTGAAACTGCTTTATTGTGTCAAGTTTCAAAGAGCTAGCACAAACCGTGTTTGATTTAGAGTTCCAAATACATGTATCCCTATAGGAGAAAACAGAGTGAAACCTCAAAATGAAACCGGTTACTGCCAACGAACGGTTTAACCTAGAAGAACGAAATTTGGCGACCCAAGTGGGATTGGTGTACTGATCATTACCTGAAAGTTTCATCAAGATTGGGTGAAAAAGTGTGTGCTGAGATTTCAGGCAACTCGTAGTTTTTTGGAAGCTTGGCAGGCCCTTTCCATGAAAGTGATTCTCGCCAGTCTCTGCTTAGGGATACATCAACAGCAAACAAACCATAGAGATAGAACTTGAAACTGCTTTATTGTGTCAAGTTTCAAAGAGCTAGCACAAACCATGTTTAATTTAGAGTTCCAAATACATGTATCCCTATAGGAGAAAACAGAGTGAAACCTCAAAATGAAACCGGTTACTGCCATCGGACGGTTTAAACTAGAAGAACGAAATTTGGCGACCCAAGTGGGATTGGTGTACTGATCATTACCTGAAAGTTTCATCACGATTGGGTGAAAAAGTGTGTGCTGAGATTTCAGGCAACTCGTAGTTTTTTGGAAGCTTGGCAGGCCCTTTCCATGAAAGTGATTCTCGCCAGTCTCTGCTTAGGGCTATATCAACAGCAAACAAAACATAGAGATAGAACTTGAAACTGCTTTATTGTGTCAAGTTTCAAAGAGCTAGCACAAACCGTGTTTGATTTAGAGTTCCAAATACATGTATCCCTATAGGAGAAAACAGAGTGAAACCTCAAAATGAAACCGGTTACTGCCAACGAACGGTTTAACCTAGAAGAACGAAATTTGGCGAGCCAAGTGGGATTGGTGTACTGATCATTACCTGAAAGTTTCATCAAGATTGGGTGAAAAAGTGTGTGCTGAGATTAAGGCAACTCGTAGTTTTTGGAAGCTTGGCAGGCCCTTTCCATGAAAGTGATTCTCGCCAGTCTCTGCTTAGGGCTACATCAACAGCAAACAAACCATAGAGATAGAACTTGAAACTGCTTTATTGTGTCAAGTTTCAAAGAGCTAGCACAAACCGTGTTTGATTTAGAGTTCCAAATACAAGTATCCCTATAGGAGAAAACAGAGTGAAACCTCAAAATGAAACCGGTTACTGCCAACGAATGGTTTAACCTAGAAGAACGAAATTTGGCGAGCCAAGTGGGATTGGTGTACTGATCATTACCTGAAAGTTTCATCAAGATTGGGTGAAAAAGTGTGTGCTGAGATTTCAGGAAACTCGTAGTTTTTTGGAAGCTTGGCAGGCCCTTTCCATGAAAGTGATTCTCGCCAGTCTCTGCTTAGGGCTACATCAACAGCAAACAAACCATAGAGATAGAACTTGAAACTGCTTTATTGTGTCAAGTTTCAAAGAGCTAGCACAAACCGTGTTTGATTTAGAGTTCCAAATACATGTATCCCTATAGGAGAAAACAGAGTGAAACCTCAAAATGAAACCGGTTACTGCCAACGAACGGTTTAACCTAGAAGAACGAAATTTGGCGAGCCAAGTGGGATTGGTGTACTGATTATTACCTGAAAGTTTCATCAAGATTGGGTGAAAAAGTGTATGCTGAGATTTCAGGCAACTCGTAGTTTTTTGGAAGCTTGGCAGGCCCTTTCCATGAAAGTGATTCTCGCCAGTTTCTGCTTAGGGCTACATCAACAGCAAACAAACCATAGAGATAGAACTTGAAACTGCTTTATTGTGTCAAGTTTCAAAGAGCTAGCACAAACCGTGTTTGATTTAGAGTTCCAAATACATGTATCCCTATAGGAGAAAACAGAGTGAAACCTCAAAATGAATCCGGTTACTGCCAACGAATGGTTTAACCTAGAAGAACGAAATTTGGCGAGCCAAGTGGGATTGGTGTACTGATCATTACCTGAAAGTTTCATCAAGATTGGGTGAAAAAGTGTTTGCTAAGATTTCAGGGAACTCGTAGTTTTTTGGAAGCTTGGCAGGCCCTTTCCATGAAAGTGATTCTCTCCAGTCTCTGCTTAGGACTACATCAACAGCAAACAAACCATAGAGATAGAACTTGAAACTGCTTTATTGTGTCAAGTTTCAAAGAGCTAGCACAAACTTTGTTTGATTTAGAGTTCCAAGTACATGTATCCCTATAGGAGAAAACAGAGTGAAACCTGAAAATGAAACCGGTTACTGCCAACGAACGGTTTAACCTAGAAGAACGAAATTTGGCGAGCCAAGTGGGATTGGTGTACTGATCATTACCTGAAAGTTTCATCAAGATTGGGTGAAAAGTGTTTGCTGAGATTTCAGGAAACTCGTAGTGTTTGGAAGATTGGCAGGCCCTTTCCATGAAAGTGATTCTCGCCAGTCTCTGCTTAGGGCTACATCAACAGCAAACAAACCATAGAGATAGAACTTGAAACTGCTTTATTGTGTCAAGTTTCAAAGAGCTAGCACAAACCGTGTTTGATTTTAGAGTTCCAAATACATGTATCCCTATAGGAGAAAACAGAGTGAAACCTCAAAATGAAACCGATTACTGCCAACGGACGGTTTAACCTAGAAGAACGAAATTTGGCGAGCCAAGTGGGATTGGTGTACTGATTATTACCTGAAAGAATCATCAAGATTGGGTGAAAAAGTGTGTGCTGAGATTTCAGGCAACTGGTAGTTTTTTGGAAGCTTGGCAGGCCCTTTCCATGAAAGTGATTCTCGCCAGTCTCTGCTTAGGGATACATCAACAGCAAACAAACCATAGAGATAGAACTTGAAACTTCTTTATTGTGTCAAGTTTTAAAGAGCTAGCACAAACCGTGTTTGATTTAGAGTTCCAAATAAATGTATCCCTATAGGAGAAAACAGAGTGAAACCTCAAAATGAAACCGGTTACTGCCAACGAACGGTTTAACCTAGAAGAACGAAATTTGGCGAGCCAAGTGGAAATGGTGTACTGATTATTACCTGAAAGAATCATCAAGATTGGGTGATAAAGTGTGTGCTGAGATTTCAGGCAACTGGTAGTTTTTTGGAAGCTTGGCAGGCCCTTTCCATGAAAGTGATTCTCGCCAGTCTCTGCTTAGGGATACATCAACAGCAAACAAACCATAGAGATAGAACTTGAAACTTCTTTATTGTGTCAAGTTTCAAAGAGCTAGCACAAACCGTGTTTGATTTAGAGTTCCAAATAAATGTATCCCTATAAGAGAAAACAGAGTGAAACCTCAAAATGGAACCGGTTACTGCCAACGAACGGTTTAACCTAGAAGAACGAAATTTGGCGAGCGAAGTGGGATTGGTGTACTGTTCATTACCTGAAAGTTTCATCAAGATTGGGTGAAAAAGTGTGTGCTGAGATTTCAGGCAACTCGCAGTTTTTTGGAAGCTTAGCAGGCCCTTTCCATGAAAGTGATTCTCGCCAGTCTCTGCTTAGGGCTACATCAACAGCAAACAAACCATAGAGATAGAACTTGAAACTGCTTTATTGTGTCAAGTTTCAAAGAGCTAGCACAAACCATGTTTAATTTAGAGTTCAAAATACATGTATCCCTATAGGAGAAAACAGAGTGAAACCTCAAAATGAAACCGGTTACTGCCATCGGACGGTTTAAACTAGAAGAACGAAATTTGGCGACCCAAGTGGATTGGTGTACTGATCATTACCTGAAAGTTTCATCACGATTGGGTGAAAAAGTGTGTGCTGAGATTTCAGGCAACTCGTAGTTTTTGGAAGCTTGGCAGGCCCTTTCCATGAAAGTGATTCTCGCCAGTCTCTGCTTAGGGCTATATCAACAGCAAACAAAACATAGAGATAGAACTTGAAACTGCTTTATTGTGTCAAGTTTCAAAGAGCTAGCACAAACCGTGTTTGATTTAGAGTTCCAAATACATGTATCCCTATAGGAGAAAACAGAGTGAAACCTCAAAATGAAACCGGTTACTGCCAACGAACGGTTTAACCTAGAAGAACGAAATTTGGCGAGCCAAGTGGGATTGGTGTACTGATCATTACCTGAAAGTTTCATCAAGATTGGGTGAAAAAGTGTGTGCTGAGATTAAGGCAACTCGTAGTTTTTTGGAAGCTTGGCAGGCCCTTTCCATGAAAGTGATTCTCGCCAGTCTCTGCTTAGGGCTACATCAACAGCAAACAAACCATAGAGATAGAACTTGAAACTGCTTTATTGTGTCAAGTTTCAAAGAGCTAGCACAAACCGTGTTTGATTTAGAGTTCCAAATACAAGTATCCCTATAGGAGAAAACAGAGTGAAACCTCAAAATGAAACCGGTTACTGCCAACGAATGGTTTAACCTAGAAGAACGAAATTTGGCGAGCCAAGTGGGATTGGTGTACTGATCATTACCTGAAAGTTTCATCAAGATTGGGTGAAAAAGTGTGTGCTGAGATTTCAGGAAACTCGTAGTTTTTTGGAAGCTTGGCAGGCCCTTTCCATGAAAGTGATTCTCGCCAGTCTCTGCTTAGGGCTACATCAACAGCAAACAAACCATACAGATAGAACTTGAAACTGCTTTATTGTGTCAAGTTTCAAAGAGCTAGCACAAACTTTGTTTGATTTAGAGTTCCAAGTACATGTATCCCTATAGGAGAAAACAGAGTGAAACCTGAAAATGAAACCGGTTACTGCCAACGAACGGTTTAACCTAGAAGAACGAAATTTGGCGAGCCAAGTGGGATTGGTGTACTGATCATTACCTGAAAGTTTCATCAAGATTGGGTGAAAAAGTGTTTGCTGAGATTTCAGGAAACTCGTAGTGTTTTGGAAGATTGGCAGGCCCTTTCCATGAAAGTGATTCTCGCCAGTCTCTGCTTAGGGCTACATCAACAGCAAACAAACCATAGAGATAGAACTTGAAACTGCTTTATTGTGTCAAGTTTCAAAGAGCTAGCACAAACCGTGTTTGATTTAGAGTTCCAAATACATGTATCCCTATAGGATAAAACAGAGTGAAACCTCAAAATGAAACCGATTACTGCCAACGGACGGTTTAACCTAGAAGAACGAAATTTGGCGAGCCAAGTGGGATTGGTGTACTGATTATTACCTGAAAGAATCATCAAGATTGGGTGAAAAAGTGTGTGCTGAGATTTCAGGCAACTGGTAGTTTTTTGGAAGCTTGGCAGGCCCTTTCCATGAAAATGATTCTCGCCAGTCTCTGCTTAGGGATACATCAACAGCAAACAAACCATAGAGATAGAACTTGAAACTTCTTTATTGTGTCAAGTTTTAAAGAGCTAGCACAAACCGTGTTTGATTTAGAGTTCCAAATAAATGTATCCCTATAGGAGAAAACAGAGTGAAACCTCAAAATGAAACCGGTTACTGCCAACGAACGGTTTAACCTAGAAGAACGAAATTTGGCGAGCCAAGTGGGAATGGTGTACTGATTATTACCTGAAAGAATCATCAAGATTGGGTGATAAAGTGTGTGCTGAGATTTCAGGAAACTCGTAGTTTTTTGGAAGCTTGGCAGGCCCTTTCCATGAAAGTGATTCTCGCCAGTCTCTGCTTAGGGATACATCAACAGCAAACAAACCATAGAGATAGAACTTGAAACTTCTTTATTGTGTCAAGTTTCAAAGAGCTAGCACAAACCGTGTTTGATTTAGAGTTCCAAATAAATGTATCCCTATAAGAGAAAACAGAGTGAAACCTCAAAATGGAACCGGTTACTGCCAACGAACGGTTTAACCTAGAAGAACGAAATTTGGCGAGCGAAGTGGGATTGGTGTACTGTTCATTACCTGAAAGTTTCATCGAGATTGAGTGAAAAAGTGTGTGCTGAGATTTCAGGCAACTCGCAGTTTTTTGGAAGCTTAGCAGGCCCTTTCCATGAAAGTGATTCTCGCCAGTCTCTGCTTAGGGCTACATCAACAGCAAACAAACCATAGAGATAGAACTTGAAACTGCTTTATTGTGTCAAGTTTCAAAGAGCTAGCACAAACCATGTTTAATTTAGAGTTCAAAATACATGTATCCCTATAGGAGAAAACAGAGTGAAACCTCAAAATGAAACCGGTTACTGCCATCGGACGGTTTAAACTAGAAGAACGAAATTTGGCGACCCAAGTGGGATTGGTGTACTGATCATTACCTGAAAGTTTCATCACGATTGGGTGAAAAAGTGTGTGCTGAGATTTCAGGCAACTCGTAGTTTTTTGGAAGCTTGGCAGGCCCTTTCCATGAAAGTGATTCTCGCCAGTCTCTGCTTAGGGCTATATCAACAGCAAACAAAACATAGAGATAGAACTTGAAACTGCTTTATTGTGTCAAGTTTCAAAGAGCTAGCACAAACCGTGTTTGATTTAGAGTTCCAAATACATGTATCCCTATAGGAGAAAACAGAGTGAAACCTCAAAATGAAACCGGTTACTGCCAACGAACGGTTTAACCTAGAAGAACGAAATTTGGCGAGCCAAGTGGGATTGGTGTACTGATCATTACCTGAAAGTTTCATCAAGATTGGGTGAAAAAGTGTGTGCTGAGATTAAGGCAACTCGTAGTTTTTTGGAAGCTTGGCAGGCCCTTTCCATGAAAGTGATTCTCGCCAGTCTCTGCTTAGGGCTACATCAACAGCAAACAAACCATAGAGATAGAACTTGAAACTGCTTTATTGTGTCAAGTTTCAAAGAGCTAGCACAAACCGTGTTTGATTTAGAGTTCCAAATACAAGTATCCCTATAGGAGAAAACAGAGTGAAACCTCAAAATGAAACCGGTTACTGCCAACGAATGGTTTAACCTAGAAGAACGAAATTTGGCGAGCCAAGTGGGATTGGTGTACTGATCATTACCTGAAAGTTTCATCAAGATTGGGTGAAAAAGTGTGTGCTGAGATTTCAGGAAACTCGTAGTTTTTTGGAAGCTTGGCAGGCCCTTTCCATGAAAGTGATTCTCGCCAGTCTCTGCTTAGGGCTACATCAACAGCAAACAAACCATACAGATAGAACTTGAAACTGCTTTATTGTGTCAAGTTTCAAAGAGCTAGCACAAACCGTGTTTGATTTAGAGTTCCAAATACATGTATCCCTATAGGAGAAAACAGAGTGAAACCTCAAAATGAAACCGGTTACTGCCAACGAACGGTTTAACCTAGAAGAACGAAATTTGGCGAGCCAAGTGGGATTGGTGTACTGATTATTACCTGAAAGTTTCATCAAGATTGGGTGAAAAAGTGTGTGCTGAGATTTCAGGCAACTCGTAGTTTTTTGGAAGCTTGGCAGGCCCTTTCCATGAAAGTGATTCTCGCCAGTTTCTGCTTAGGGCTACATCAACAGCAAACAAACCATAGAGATAGAACTTGAAACTGCTTTATTGTGTCAAGATTCAAAGAGCTAGCACAAACCGTGTTTGATTTAGAGTTCCAAATACATGTATCCCTATAGGAGAAAACAGAGTGAAACCTCAAAATGAATCCGGTTACTGCCAACGAATGGTTTAACCTAGAAGAACGAAATTTGGCGAGCCAAGTGGGATTGGTGTACTGATCATTACCTGAAAGTTTCATCAAGATTGGGTGAAAAAGTGTTTGCTAAGATTTCAGGGAACTCGTAGTTTTTTGGAAGCTTGGCAGGCCCTTTCCATGAAAGTGATTCTCTCCAGTCTCTGCTTAGGACTACATCAACAGCAAACAAACCATAGAGATAGAACTTGAAACTGCTTTATTGTGTCAAGTTTCAAAGAGCTAGCACAAACTTTGTTTGATTTAGAGTTCCAAGTACATGTATCCCTATAGGAGAAAACAGAGTGAAACCTGAAAATGAAACCGGTTACTGCCAACGAACGGTTTAACCTAGAAGAACGAAATTTGGCGAGCCAAGTGGGATTGGTGTACTGATCATTACCTGAAAGTTTCATCAAGATTGGGTGAAAAAGTGTTTGCTGAGATTTCAGGAAACTCGTAGTGTTTTGCAAGATTGGCAGGCCCTTTCCATGAAAGTGATTCTCGCCAGTCTCTGCTTAGGGCTACATCAACAGCAAACAAACCATAGAGATAGAACTTGAAACTGCTTTATTGTGTCAAGTTTCAAAGAGCTAGCACAAACCGTGTTTGATTTAGAGTTCCAAATACATGTATCCCTATAGGAGAAAACAGAGTGAAACCTCAAAATGAAACCGATTACTGCCAACGGACGGTTTAACCTAGAAGAACGAAATTTGGCGAGCCAAGTGGGATTGGTGTACTGATTATTACCTGAAAGAATCATCAAGATTGGGTGAAAAAGTGTGTGCTGAGATTTCAGGCAACTGGTAGTTTTTTGGAAGCTTGGCAGGCCCTTTCCATGAAAGTGATTCTCGCCAGTCTCTGCTTAGGGATACATCAACAGCAAACAAACCATAGAGATAGAACTTGAAACTTCTTTATTGTGTCAAGTTTTAAAGAGCTAGCACAAACCGTGTTTGATTTAGAGTTCCAAATAAATGTATCCCTATAGGAGAAAACAGAGTGAAACCTCAAATGAAACCGGTTACTGCCAACGAACGGTTTAACCTAGAAGAACGAAATTTGGCGAGCGAAGTGGGATTGGTGTACTGTTCATTACCTGAAAGTTTCATCAAGATTGGGTGAAAAAGTGTGTGCTGAGATTTCAGGCAACTCGCAGTTTTTTGGAAGCTTGGCAGGCCCTTTCCATGAAAGTGATTCTCGCCAGTCTCTGCTTAGTACTACATCAACAGCAAACAAACCATACAGATAGAACTTGAAACTGCTTTATTGTGTCAAGTTTCAAAGAGCTAGCACAAACCGTGTTTGATTTAGAGTTCCAAATACATGTATCCCTATAGGAGAAAACAGAGTGAAACCTCAAAATTTAACCGGTTGCTGCCAACGAACGGTTTAACCTAGAAGAACGAAATTTGGCGAGCCAAGTGGAATTGGTGTACTGATCATTACCTGAAAGTTTCATCAAGATTGGGTGAAAAAGTGTGTGCTGAGATTTCATGCAACTGGTAGTTTTTGGAAGCTTCGCAGGCCCTTTCCATGAAAGTGATTCTCGCCAGTCTCTGCTTAGGGATACATCAACAGCAAACAAACCATAGAGATAGAACTTGAAACTGCTTTATTGTGTCAAGTTTCAAAGAGCTAGCACAAACCGTGTTTGATTTAGAGTTCCAAATACATGTATCCCTATAGGAGAAACAGAGTGAAACCTCAAAATGAAACCGGTTACTGCCAACGAACGGTTTAACCTAGAAGAACGAAATTTGGCGACCCAAGTGGGATTGGTGTACTGATCATTACCTGAAAGTTTCATCAAGATTGGGTGAAAAAGTGTGTGCTGAGATTTCAGGCAACTCGTAGTTTTTTGGAAGCTTGGCAGGCCCTTTCCATGAAAGTGATTCTCGCCAGTCTCTGCTTAGGGATACATCAACAGCAAACAAACCATAGAGATAGAACTTGAAACTGCTTTATTGTGTCAAGTTTCAAAGAGCTAGCACAAACCATGTTTAATTTAGAGTTCCAAATACATGTATCCCTATAGGAGAAAACAGAGTGAAACCTCAAAATGAAACCGGTTACTGCCATCGGACGGTTTAAACTAGAAGAACGAAATTTGGCGACCCAAGTGGGATTGGTGTACTGATCATTACCTGAAAGTTTCATCACGATTGGGTGAAAAAGTGTGTGCTGAGATTTCAGGCAACTCGTAGTTTTTTGGAAGCTTGGCAGGCCCTTTCCATGAAAGTGATTCTCGCCAGTCTCTGCTTAGGGCTATATCAACAGCAAACAAAACATAGAGATAGAACTTGAAACTGCTTTATTGTGTCAAGTTTCAAAGAGCTAGCACAAACCGTGTTTGATTTAGAGTTCCAAATACATGTATCCCTATAGGAGAAAACAGAGTGAAACCTCAAAATGAAACCGGTTACTGCCAACGAACGGTTTAACCTAGAAGAACGAAATTTGGCGAGCCAAGTGGGATTGGTGTACTGATCATTACCTGAAAGTTTCATCAAGATTGGGTGAAAAAGTGTGTGCTGAGATTAAGGCAACTCGTAGTTTTT
Organism: Ictidomys tridecemlineatus; assembly: GCF_052094955.1. Lineage (NCBI taxonomy): Eukaryota > Metazoa > Chordata > Mammalia > Rodentia > Sciuridae > Ictidomys > Ictidomys tridecemlineatus. The sequence continues at coordinate 18,685 of NW_027522161.1, read as the reverse complement.
TGGAAGCTTGGCAGGCCCTTTCCATGAAAGTGATTCTCGCCAGTCTCTGCTTAGGGCTACATCAACAGCAAACAAACCATAGAGATAGAACTTGAAACTGCTTTATTGTGTCAAGTTTCAAAGAGCTAGCACAAACCGTGTTTGATTTAGAGTTCCAAATACAAGTATCCCTATAGGAGAAAACAGAGTGAAACCTCAAAATGAAACCGGTTACTGCCAACGAATGGTTTAACCTAGAAGAACGAAATTTGGCGAGCCAAGTGGGATTGGTGTACTGATCATTACCTGAAAGTTTCATCAAGATTGGGTGAAAAAGTGTGTGCTGAGATTTCAGGAAACTCGTAGTTTTTTGGAAGCTTGGCAGGCCCTTTCCATGAAAGTGATTCTCGCCAGTCTCTGCTTAGGGCTACATCAACAGCAAACAAACCATAGAGATAGAACTTGAAACTGCTTTATTGTGTCAAGTTTCAAAGAGCTAGCACAAACCGTGTTTGATTTAGAGTTCCAAATACATGTATCCCTATAGGAGAAAACAGAGTGAAACCTCAAAATGAAACCGGTTACTGCCAACGAACGGTTTAACCTAGAAGAACGAAATTTGGCGAGCCAAGTGGGATTGGTGTACTGATTATTACCTGAAAGTTTCATCAAGATTGGGTGAAAAAGTGTATGCTGAGATTTCAGGCAACTCGTAGTTTTTTGGAAGCTTGGCAGGCCCTTTCCATGAAAGTGATTCTCGCCAGTTTCTGCTTAGGGCTACATCAACAGCAAACAAACCATAGAGATAGAACTTGAAACTGCTTTATTGTGTCAAGTTTCAAAGAGCTAGCACAAACCGTGTTTGATTTAGAGTTCCAAATACATGTATCCCTATAGGAGAAAACAGAGTGAAACCTCAAAATGAATCCGGTTACTGCCAACGAATGGTTTAACCTAGAAGAACGAAATTTGGCGAGCCAAGTGGGATTGGTGTACTGATCATTACCTGAAAGTTTCATCAAGATTGGGTGAAAAAGTGTTTGCTAAGATTTCAGGGAACTCGTAGTTTTTTGGAAGCTTGGCAGGCCCTTTCCATGAAAGTGATTCTCTCCAGTCTCTGCTTAGGACTACATCAACAGCAAACAAACCATAGAGATAGAACTTGAAACTGCTTTATTGTGTCAAGTTTCAAAGAGCTAGCACAAACTTTGTTTGATTTAGAGTTCCAAGTACATGTATCCCTATAGGAGAAAACAGAGTGAAACCTGAAAATGAAACCGGTTACTGCCAACGAACGGTTTAACCTAGAAGAACGAAATTTGGCGAGCCAAGTGGGATTGGTGTACTGATCATTACCTGAAAGTTTCATCAAGATTGGGTGAAAAAGTGTTTGCTGAGATTTCAGGAAACTCGTAGTGTTTTGGAAGATTGGCAGGCCCTTTCCATGAAAGTGATTCTCGCCAGTCTCTGCTTAGGGCTACATCAACAGCAAACAAACCATAGAGATAGAACTTGAAACTGCTTTATTGTGTCAAGTTTCAAAGAGCTAGCACAAACCGTGTTTGATTTTAGAGTTCCAAATACATGTATCCCTATAGGAGAAAACAGAGTGAAACCTCAAAATGAAACCGATTACTGCCAACGGACGGTTTAACCTAGAAGAACGAAATTTGGCGAGCCAAGTGGGATTGGTGTACTGATTATTACCTGAAAGAATCATCAAGATTGGGTGAAAAAGTGTGTGCTGAGATTTCAGGCAACTGGTAGTTTTTTGGAAGCTTGGCAGGCCCTTTCCATGAAAGTGATTCTCGCCAGTCTCTGCTTAGGGATACATCAACAGCAAACAAACCATAGAGATAGAACTTGAAACTTCTTTATTGTGTCAAGTTTTAAAGAGCTAGCACAAACCGTGTTTGATTTAGAGTTCCAAATAAATGTATCCCTATAGGAGAAAACAGAGTGAAACCTCAAAATGAAACCGGTTACTGCCAACGAACGGTTTAACCTAGAAGAACGAAATTTGGCGAGCCAAGTGGAAATGGTGTACTGATTATTACCTGAAAGAATCATCAAGATTGGGTGATAAAGTGTGTGCTGAGATTTCAGGCAACTGGTAGTTTTTTGGAAGCTTGGCAGGCCCTTTCCATGAAAGTGATTCTCGCCAGTCTCTGCTTAGGGATACATCAACAGCAAACAAACCATAGAGATAGAACTTGAAACTTCTTTATTGTGTCAAGTTTCAAAGAGCTAGCACAAACCGTGTTTGATTTAGAGTTCCAAATAAATGTATCCCTATAAGAGAAAACAGAGTGAAACCTCAAAATGGAACCGGTTACTGCCAACGAACGGTTTAACCTAGAAGAACGAAATTTGGCGAGCGAAGTGGGATTGGTGTACTGTTCATTACCTGAAAGTTTCATCAAGATTGGGTGAAAAAGTGTGTGCTGAGATTTCAGGCAACTCGCAGTTTTTTGGAAGCTTAGCAGGCCCTTTCCATGAAAGTGATTCTCGCCAGTCTCTGCTTAGGGCTACATCAACAGCAAACAAACCATAGAGATAGAACTTGAAACTGCTTTATTGTGTCAAGTTTCAAAGAGCTAGCACAAACCATGTTTAATTTAGAGTTCAAAATACATGTATCCCTATAGGAGAAAACAGAGTGAAACCTCAAAATGAAACCGGTTACTGCCATCGGACGGTTTAAACTAGAAGAACGAAATTTGGCGACCCAAGTGGGATTGGTGTACTGATCATTACCTGAAAGTTTCATCACGATTGGGTGAAAAAGTGTGTGCTGAGATTTCAGGCAACTCGTAGTTTTTTGGAAGCTTGGCAGGCCCTTTCCATGAAAGTGATTCTCGCCAGTCTCTGCTTAGGGCTATATCAACAGCAAACAAAACATAGAGATAGAACTTGAAACTGCTTTATTGTGTCAAGTTTCAAAGAGCTAGCACAAACCGTGTTTGATTTAGAGTTCCAAATACATGTATCCCTATAGGAGAAAACAGAGTGAAACCTCAAAATGAAACCGGTTACTGCCAACGAACGGTTTAACCTAGAAGAACGAAATTTGGCGAGCCAAGTGGGATTGGTGTACTGATCATTACCTGAAAGTTTCATCAAGATTGGGTGAAAAAGTGTGTGCTGAGATTAAGGCAACTCGTAGTTTTTTGGAAGCTTGGCAGGCCCTTTCCATGAAAGTGATTCTCGCCAGTCTCTGCTTAGGGCTACATCAACAGCAAACAAACCATAGAGATAGAACTTGAAACTGCTTTATTGTGTCAAGTTTCAAAGAGCTAGCACAAACCGTGTTTGATTTAGAGTTCCAAATACAAGTATCCCTATAGGAGAAAACAGAGTGAAACCTCAAAATGAAACCGGTTACTGCCAACGAATGGTTTAACCTAGAAGAACGAAATTTGGCGAGCCAAGTGGGATTGGTGTACTGATCATTACCTGAAAGTTTCATCAAGATTGGGTGAAAAAGTGTGTGCTGAGATTTCAGGAAACTCGTAGTTTTTTGGAAGCTTGGCAGGCCCTTTCCATGAAAGTGATTCTCGCCAGTCTCTGCTTAGGGCTACATCAACAGCAAACAAACCATACAGATAGAACTTGAAACTGCTTTATTGTGTCAAGTTTCAAAGAGCTAGCACAAACTTTGTTTGATTTAGAGTTCCAAGTACATGTATCCCTATAGGAGAAAACAGAGTGAAACCTGAAAATGAAACCGGTTACTGCCAACGAACGGTTTAACCTAGAAGAACGAAATTTGGCGAGCCAAGTGGGATTGGTGTACTCATCATTACCTGAAAGTTTCATCAAGATTGGGTGAAAAAGTGTTTGCTGAGATTTCAGGAAACTCGTAGTGTTTTGGAAGATTGGCAGGCCCTTTCCATGAAAGTGATTCTCGCCAGTCTCTGCTTAGGGCTACATCAACAGCAAACAAACCATAGAGATAGAACTTGAAACTGCTTTATTGTGTCAAGTTTCAAAGAGCTAGCACAAACCGTGTTTGATTTAGAGTTCCAAATACATGTATCCCTATAGGAGAAAACAGAGTGAAACCTCAAAATGAAACCGATTACTGCCAACGGACGGTTTAACCTAGAAGAACGAAATTTGGCGAGCCAAGTGGGATTGGTGTACTGATTATTACCTGAAAGAATCATCAAGATTGGGTGAAAAAGTGTGTGCTGAGATTTCAGGCAACTGGTAGTTTTTTGGAAGCTTGGCAGGCCCTTTCCATGAAAATGATTCTCGCCAGTCTCTGCTTAGGGATACATCAACAGCAAACAAACCATAGAGATAGAACTTGAAACTTCTTTATTGTGTCAAGTTTTAAAGAGCTAGCACAAACCGTGTTTGATTTAGAGTTCCAAATAAATGTATCCCTATAGGAGAAAACAGAGTGAAACCTCAAAATGAAACCGGTTACTGCCAACGAACGGTTTAACCTAGAAGAACGAAATTTGGCGAGCCAAGTGGGAATGGTGTACTGATTATTACCTGAAAGAATCATCAAGATTGGGTGATAAAGTGTGTGCTGAGATTTCAGGCAACTGGTAGTTTTTTGGAAGCTTGGCAGGCCCTTTCCATGAAAGTGATTCTCGCCAGTCTCTGCTTAGGGATACATCAACAGCAAACAAACCATAGAGATAGAACTTGAAACTTCTTTATTGTGTCAAGTTTCAAAGAGCTAGCACAAACCGTGTTTGATTTAGAGTTCCAAATAAATGTATCCCTATAAGAGAAAACAGAGTGAAACCTCAAAATGGAACCGGTTACTGCCAACGAACGGTTTAACCTAGAAGAACGAAATTTGGCGAGCGAAGTGGGATTGGTGTACTGTTCATTACCTGAAAGTTTCATCAAGATTGGGTGAAAAAGTGTGTGCTGAGATTTCAGGCAACTCGCAGTTTTTTGGAAGCTTAGCAGGCCCTTTCCATGAAAGTGATTCTCGCCAGTCTCTGCTTAGGGCTACATCAACAGCAAACAAACCATAGAGATAGAACTTGAAACTGCTTTATTGTGTCAAGTTTCAAAGAGCTAGCACAAACCATGTTTAATTTAGAGTTCAAAATACATGTATCCCTATAGGAGAAAACAGAGTGAAACCTCAAAATGAAACCGGTTACTGCCATCGGACGGTTTAAACTAGAAGAACGAAATTTGGCGACCCAAGTGGGATTGGTGTACTGATCATTACCTGAAAGTTTCATCACGATTGGGTGAAAAAGTGTGTGCTGAGATTTCAGGCAACTCGTAGTTTTTTGGAAGCTTGGCAGGCCCTTTCCATGAAAGTGATTCTCGCCAGTCTCTGCTTAGGGCTATATCAACAGCAAACAAAACATAGAGATAGAACTTGAAACTGCTTTATTGTGTCAAGTTTCAAAGAGCTAGCACAAACCGTGTTTGATTTAGAGTTCCAAATACATGTATCCCTATAGGAGAAAACAGAGTGAAACCTCAAAATGAAACCGGTTACTGCCAACGAACGGTTTAACCTAGAAGAACGAAAGTTGGCGAGCCAAGTGGGATTGGTGTACTGATCATTACCTGAAAGTTTCATCAAGATTGGGTGAAAAAGTGTGTGCTGAGATTAAGGCAACTCGTAGTTTTTTGGAAGCTTGGCAGGCCCTTTCCATGAAAGTGATTCTCGCCAGTCTCTGCTTAGGGCTACATCAACAGCAAAACAAACCATAGAGATAGAACTTGAAACTGCTTTATTGTGTTAAGTTTCAAAGAGCTAGCACAAACCGTGTTTGATTTAGAGTTCCAAATACAAGTATCCCTATAGGAGAAAACAGAGTGAAACCTCAAATGAAACCGGTTACTGCCAACGAATGGTTTAACCTAGAAGAACGAAATTTGGCGAGCCAAGTGGGATTGGTGTACTGATCATTACCTGAAAGTTTCATCAAGATTGGGTGAAAAAGTGTGTGCTGAGATTTCAGGAAACTCGTAGTTTTTTGGAAGCTTGGCAGGCCCTTTCCATGAAAGTGATTCTCGCCAGTCTCTGCTTAGGGCTACATCAACAGCAAACAAACCATACAGATAGAACTTGAAACTGCTTTATTGTGTCAAGTTTCAAAGAGCTAGCACAAACCGTGTTTGATTTAGAGTTCCAAATACATGTATCCCTATAGGAGAAAACAGAGTGAAACCTCAAAATGAAACCGGTTACTGCCAACGAACGGTTTAACCTAGAAGAACGAAATTTGGCGAGCCAAGTGGGATTGGTGTACTGATTATTACCTGAAAGTTTCATCAAGATTGGGTGAAAAAGTGTGTGCTGAGATTTCAGGCAACTCGTAGTTTTTTGGAAGCTTGGCAGGCCCTTTCCATGAAAGTGATTCTCGCCAGTTTCTGCTTAGGGCTACATCAACAGCAAACAAACCATAGAGATAGAACTTGAAACTGCTTTATTGTGTCAAGTTTCAAAGAGCTAGCACAAACCGTGTTTGATTTAGAGTTCCAAATACATGTATCCCTATAGGAGAAAACAGAGTGAAACCTCAAAATGAATCCGGTTACTGCCAACGAATGGTTTAACCTAGAAGAACGAAATTTGGCGAGCCAAGTGGGATTGGTGTACTGATCATTACCTGAAAGTTTCATCAAGATTGGGTGAAAAAGTGTTTGCTAAGATTTCAGGGAACTCGTAGTTTTTTGGAAGCTTGGCAGGCCCTTTCCATGAAAGTGATTCTCTCCAGTCTCTGCTTAGGACTACATCAACAGCAAACAAACCATAGAGATAGAACTTGAAACTGCTTTATTGTGTCAAGTTTCAAAGAGCTAGCACAAACTTTGTTTGATTTAGAGTTCCAAGTACATGTATCCCTATAGGAGAAAACAGAGTGAAACCTGAAAATGAATCCGGTTACTGCCAACGAACGGTTTAACCTAGAAGAACGAAATTTGGCGAGCCAAGTGGGATTGGTGTACTGATCATTACCTGAAAGTTTCATCAAGATTGGGTGAAAAAGTGTTTGCTGAGATTTCAGGAAACTCGTAGTGTTTTGCAAGATTGGCAGGCCCTTTCCATGAAAGTGATTCTCGCCAGTCTCTGCTTAGGGCTACATCAACAGCAAACAAACCATAGAGATAGAACTTGAAACTGCTTTATTGTGTCAAGTTTCAAAGAGCTAGCACAAACCGTGTTTGATTTAGAGTTCCAAATACATGTATCCCTATAGGAGAAAACAGAGTGAAACCTCAAAATGAAACCGATTACTGCCAACGGACGGTTTAACCTAGAAGAACGAAATTTGGCGAGCCAAGTGGGATTGGTGTACTGATTATTACCTGAAAGAATCATCAAGATTGGGTGAAAAAGTGTGTGCTGAGATTTCAGGCAACTGGTAGTTTTTTGGAAGCTTGGCAGGCCCTTTCCATGAAAGTGATTCTCGCCAGTCTCTGCTTAGGGATACATCAACAGCAAACAAACCATAGAGATAGAACTTGAAACTTCTTTATTGTGTCAAGTTTTAAAGAGCTAGCACAAACCGTGTTTGATTTAGAGTTCCAAATAAATGTATCCCTATAGGAGAAAACAGAGTGAAACCTCAAAATGAAACCGGTTACTGCCGACGAACGGTTTAACCTAGAAGAACGAAATTTGGCGAGCGAAGTGGGATTGGTGTACTGTTCATTACCTGAAAGTTTCATCAAGATTGGGTGAAAAAGTGTGTGCTGAGATTTCAGGCAACTCGCAGTTTTTTGGAAGCTTGGCAGGCCCTTTCCCATGAAAGTGATTCTCGCCAGTCTCTGCTTAGGACTACATCAACAGCAAACAAACCATAGAGATAGAACTTGAAACTGCTTTATTGTGTCAAGTTTCAAAGAGCTAGCACAAACCGTGTTTGATTTAGAGTTCCAAGTACATGTATCCCTATAGGAGAAACAGAGTGAAACCTCAAAATGAAACCGGTTGCTGCCAACGAACGGTTTAACCTAGAAGAACGAAATTTGGCGAGCCAAGTGGGATTGGTGTACTGATTATTACCTGAAAGAATCATCAAGATTGGGTGAAAAAGTGTGTGCTGAGATTTCAGGCAACTGGTAGTTTTTTGGAAGCTTGGCAGGCCCTTTCCATGAAAGTGATTCTCGCCAGTCTCTGCTTAGGGATACATCAACAGCAAACAAACCATAGAGATAGAACTTGAAACTTCTTTATTGTGTCAAGTTTCAAAGAGCTAGCACAAACCGTGTTTGATTTAGAGTTCCAAATAAATGTATCCCTATAGGAGAAAACAGAGTGAAACCTCAAAATGAAACCGGTTACTGCCAACGAACGGTTTAACCTAGAAGAACGAAATTTGGCGAGCGAAGTGGGATTGGTGTACTGTTCATTACCTGAAAGTTTCATCAAGATTGGGTGAAAAAGTGTGTGCTGAGATTTCAGGCAACTCGCAGTTTTTTGGAAGCTTAGCAGGCCCTTTCCATGAAAGTGATTCTCGCCAGTCTCTGCTTAGGGCTACATCAACAGCAAACAAACCATAGAGATAGAACTTGAAACTGCTTTATTGTTTCAAGTTTCAAAGAGCTAGCACAAACCATGTTTAATTTAGAGTTCAAAATACATGTATCCCTATAGGAGAAAACAGAGTGAAACCTCAAAATGAAACCGGTTACTGCCATCGGACGGTTTAAACTAGAAGAACGAAATTTGGCGAGCCAAGTGGGATTGGTGTACTGATCATTACCTGAAAGTTTCATCAAGATTGGGTGAAAAAGTGTGTGCTGAGATTTCAGGCAACTCGTAGTTTTTTGGAAGCTTGGCAGGCCCTTTCCATGAAAGTGATTCTCGCCAGTCTCTGCTTAGGGCTATATCAACAGCAAACAAAACATAGAGATAGAACTTGAAACTGCTTTATTGTGTCAAGTTTCAAAGAGCTAGCACAAACCGTGTTTGATTTAGAGTTCCAAATACATGTATCCCTATAGGAGAAAACAGAGTGAAACCTCAAAATGAAACCGGTTACTGACAACGAACGGTTTAACCTAGAAGAACGAAATTTGGCGAGCCAAGTGGGATTGGTGTACTGATCATTACCTGAAAGTTTCATCAAGATTGGGTGAAAAAGTGTGTGCTGAGATTAAGGCAACTCGTAGTTTTTTGGAAGCTTGGCAGGCCCTTTCCATGAAAGTGATTCTCGCCAGTCTCTGCTTAGGGCTACATCAACAGCAAACAAACCATAGAGATAGAACTTGAAACTGCTTTATTGTGTCAAGTTTCAAAGAGCTAGCACAAACCGTGTTTGATTTAGAGTTCCAAATACAAGTATCCCTATAGGAGAAAACAGAGTGAAACCTCAAAATGAAACCGGTTACTGCCAACGAATGGTTTAACATAGAAGAACGAAATTTGGCGAGCCAAGTGGGATTGGTGTACTGATCATTACCTGAAAGTTTCATCAAGATTGGGTGAAAAAGTGTGTGCTGAGATTTCAGGAAACTCGTAGTTTTTTGGAAGCTTGGCAGGCCCTTTCCATGAAAGTGATTCTCGCCAGTCTCTGCTTAGGGCTACATCAACAGCAAACAAACCATACAGATAGAACTTGAAACTGCTTTATTGTGTCAAGTTTCAAAGAGCTAGCACAAACCGTGTTTGATTTAGAGTTCCAAATACATGTATCCCTATAGGAGAAAACAGAGTGAAACCTCAAAATGAAACCGGTTACTGCCAACGAACGGTTTAACCTAGAAGAACGAAATTTGGCGAGCCAAGTGGGATTGGTGTACTGATTATTACCTGAAAGTTTCATCAAGATTGGGTGAAAAAGTGTGTGCTGAGATTTCAGGCAACTCGTAGTTTTTTGGAAGCTTGGCAGGCCCTTTCCATGAAAGTGATTCTCGCCAGTTTCTGCTTAGGGCTACATCAACAGCAAACAAACCATAGAGATAGAACTTGAAACTGCTTTATTGTGTCAAGTTTCAAAGAGCTAGCACAAACCGTGTTTGATTTAGAGTTCCAAATACATGTATCCCTATAGGAGAAAACAGAGTGAAACCTCAAAATGAATCCGGTTACTGCCAACGAATGGTTTAACCTAGAAGAACGAAATTTGGCGAGCCAAGTGGGATTGGTGTACTGATCATTACCTGAAAGTTTCATCAAGATTGGGTGAAAAAGTGTTTGCTAAGATTTCAGGGAACTCGTAGTTTTTTGGAAGCTTGGCAGGCCCTTTCCATGAAAGTGATTCTCTCAGTCTCTGCTTAGGACTACATCAACAGCAAACAAACCATAGAGATAGAACTTGAAACTGCTTTATTGTGTCAAGTTTCAAAGAGCTAGCACAAACTTTGTTTGATTTAGAGTTCCAAGTACATGTATCCCTATAGGAGAAAACAGAGTGAAACCTGAAAATGAAACCGGTTACTGCCAACGAACGGTTTAACCTAGAAGAACGAAATTTGGCGAGCCAAGTGGGATTGGTGTACTGATCATTACCTGAAAGTTTCATCAAGATTGGGTGAAAAAGTGTTTGCTGAGATTTCAGGAAACTCGTAGTGTTTTGGAAGATTGGCAGGCCCTTTCCATGAAAGTGATTCTCGCCAGTCTCTGCTTAGGGCTACATCAACAGCAAACAAACCATAGAGATAGAACTTGAAACTGCTTTATTGTGTCAAGTTTCAAAGAGCTAGCACAAACCGTGTTTGATTTAGAGTTCCAAATACATGTATCCCTATAGGAGAAAACAGAGTGAAACCTCAAAATGAAACCGATTACTGCCAACGGACGGTTTAACCTAGAAGAACGAAATTTGGCGAGCCAAGTGGGATTGGTGTACTGATCATTACCTGAAAGTTTCATCAAGATTGGGTGAAAAAGTGTTTGCTAAGATTTCAGGGAACTCGTAGTTTTTTGGAAGCTTGGCAGGCCCTTTCCATGAAAGTGATTCTCTCCAGTCTCTGCTTAGGACTACATCAACAGCAAACAAACCATAGAGATAGAACTTGAAACTGCTTTATTGTGTCAAGTTTCAAAGAGCTAGCACAAACTTTGTTTGATTTAGAGTTCCAAGTACATGTATCCCTATAGGAGAAAACAGAGTGAAACCTGAAAATGAAACCAGTTACTGCCAACGAACGGTTTAACCTAGAAGAACGAAATTTGGCGAGCCAACTGGGATTGGTGTACTGATCATTACCTGAAAGTTTCATCAAGATTGGGTAAAAAAGTGTTTGCTGAGATTTCAGGCAACTCATAGTTTGTTGGAAGCTTGGCAGGCCCTTTCCATGTAAGTGATTCTCGCCAGTCTCTGCTTAGGGCTACATCAACAGCAAACAAACCATAGAGATAGAACTTGAAACTGCTTTATTGTGTCAAGTTTCAAAGAGCTAGCACAAACCGTGTTTGATTTAGAGTTCCAAATACATGTATTCCTATAGGAGAAAACAGAGTGAAACCTCAAAATGAAACCGGTTGCTGCCAACGAACGGTTTAACCTAGAAGAACGAAATTTGGCAAGCCAAGTGGGATTGGTGTACTGATTATTACCTGAAAGAATCACCAAGATTGGGTGAAAATGTGTGTGCTGAGATTTCAGGCAACTGGTAGTTTTTTGGAAGCTTGGCAGGCCCTTTCCATGAAAGTGATTCTCGCCAGTCTCTGCTTAGGGATACATCAACAGCAAACAAACCATAGAGATAGAACTTGAAACTTCTTTATTGTGTCAAGTTTTAAAGAGCTAGCACAAACCGTGTTTGATTTAGAGTTCCAAATAAATGTATCCCTATAGGAGAAAACAGAGTGAAACCTCAAAATTAAACCGGTTGCTGCCAACGAACGGTTTAACCTAGAAGAACGAAATTTGGCGAGCCAAGTGGGATTGGTGTACTGATCATTACCTGAAAGTTTCATCAAGATTGGGTGAAAAAGTGTGTGCTGAGATTTCATGCAACTGGTAGTTTTTTGGAAGCTTGGCAGGCCCTTTCCATGAAAGTGATTCTCGCCAGTCTCTGCTTAGGGATACATCAACAGCAAACAAACCATAGAGATAGAACTTGAAACTGCTTTATTGTGTCAAATTTCAAAGAGCTAGCACAAACCGTGTTTGATTTAGAGTTCCAAATACATGTATCCCTATAGGAGAAAACAGAGTGAAACCTCAAAATGAAACCGGTTACTGCCAACGAACGGTTTAACCTAGAAGAACGAAATTTGGCGAGCCAAGTGGGATTGGTGTACTGATCATTACCTGAAAGTTTCATCAAGATTGGGTGAAAAAGTGTGTGCTGAGATTTCAGGCAACTCGTAGTTTTTTGGAAGCTTGGCAGGCCCTTTCCATGAAAGTGATTCTCGCCAGTCTCTGCTTAGGGATACATCAACAGCAAACAAACCATAGAGATAGAACTTGAAACTGCTTTATTGTGTCAAGTTTCAAAGAGCTAGCACAAACCGTGTTTGATTTAGAGTTCCAAATACATGTATCCCTATAGGAGAAAACAGAGTGAAACCACAAAATGAAACCGGTTACTGCCAACGTGGTTTAACCTAGAAGAACGAAATTTGGCGAGCCAAGTGGGATTGGTGTACTGATCATTACTTGAAAGTTTCATCAAGATTGGGTGAAAAAGTGTTTGCTGAGATTTCAGGCAACTCATAGTTTGTTGGAAGCTTGGCAGGCCCTTTCCATGAAAGTGATTCTCGCCAGTCTCTGCTTAGGGCTACATCAACAGCAAACAAACCATAGAGATAGAACTTGAAACTGCTTTATTGTGTCAAGTTTCAAAGAGCTAGCACAAACCGTGTTTGATTTAGAGTTCCAAATACATGTATTCCTATAGGAGAAAACAGAGTGAAACCTCAAAATGAAACCGGTTGCTGCCAACGAACGGTTTAACCTAGAAGAACGAAATTTGGCGAGCCAAGTGGGATTGGTGTACTGATTATTACCTGAAAGAATCATCAAGATTGGGTGAAAAAGTGTGTGCTGAGATTTCAGGCAACTGGTAGATTTTTGGAAGCTTGGCAGGCCCTTTCCATGAAAGTGATTCTCGCCAGTCTCTGCTTAGGGATACATCAACAGCAAACAAACCATAGAGATAGAACTTGAAACTTCTTTATTGTGTCAAGTTTCAAAGAGCTAGCACAAACCGTGTTTGATTTAGAGTTCCAAATAAATGTATCCCTATAGGAGAAAACAGAGTGAAACCTCAAAATGAAACCGGTTACTGCCAACGAACGGTTTAACCTAGAAGAACGAAATTTGGCGAGCGAAGTGGGATTGGTGTACTGTTCATTACCTGAAAGTTTCATCAAGATTGGGTGAAAAAGTGTGTGCTGAGATTTCAGGCAACTGGTAGTTTTTTGGAAGCTTAGCAGGCCCTTTCCATGAAAGTGATTCTCGCCAGTCTCTGCTTAGGGCTACATCAACAGCAAACAAACCATAGAGATAGAACTTGAAACTGCTTTATTGTGTCAAGTTTCAAAGAGCTAGCACAAACCATGTTTAATTTAGAGTTCAAAATACATGTATCCCTATAGGAGAAAACAGAGTGAAACCTCAAAATGAAACCGGTTACTGCCATCGGACGGTTTAAACTAGAAGAACGAAATTTGGCGACCCAAGTGGGATTGGTGTACTGATCATTACCTGAAAGTTTCATCAAGATTGGGTGAAAAAGTGTGTGCTGAGATTTCAGGCAACTCGTAGTTTTTTGGAAGCTTGGCAGGCCCTTTCCATGAAAGTGATTCTCGCCAGTCTCTGCTTAGGGCTATATCAACAGCAAACAAAACATAGAGATAGAACTTGAAACTGCTTTATTGTGTCAAGTTTCAAAGAGCTAGCACAAACCGTGTTTGATTTAGAGTTCCAAATACATGTATCCCTATAGGAGAAAACAGAGTGAAACCTCAAAATGAAACCGGTTACTGCCAACGAACGGTTTAACCTAGAAGAACGAAATTTGGCGAGCCAAGTGGGATTGGTGTACTGATCATTACCTGAAAGTTTCATCAAGATTGGGTGAAAAAGTGTGTGCTGAGATTAAGGCAACTCGTAGTTTTTTGGAAGCTTGGCAGGCCCTTTCCATGAAAGTGATTCTCGCCAGTCTCTGCTTAGGGCTACATCAACAGCAAACAAACCATAGAGATAGAACTTGAAACTGCTTTATTGTGTCAAGTTTCAAAGAGCTAGCACAAACCGTGTTTGATTTAGAGTTCCAAATACATGTATCCCTATAGGAGAAAACAGAGTGAAACCTCAAAATGAAACCGGTTACTGCCAACGAACGGTTTAACCTAGAAGAACGAAATTTGGCGAGCCAAGTGGGATTGGTGTACTGATCATTACCTGAAAGTTTCATCAAGATTGGGTGAAAAAGTGTGTGCTGAGATTTCAGGAAACTCGTAGTTTTTTGGAAGCTTGGCAGGCCCTTTCCATGAAAGTGATTCTCGCCAGTCTCTGCTTAGGGCTACATCAACAGCAAACAAACCATACAGATAGAACTTGAAACTGCTTTATTGTGTCAAGCTTCAAAGAGCTAGCACAAACCGTGTTTGATTTAGAGTTCCAAATACATGTATCCCTATAGGAGAAAACAGAGTGAAACCTCAAAATGAAACCGGTTACTGCCAACGAACGGTTTAACCTAGAAGAACGAAATTTGGCGAGCCAAGTGGGATTGGTGTACTGATTATTACCTGAAAGTTTCATCAAGATTGGGTGAAAAAGTGTGTGCTGAGATTTCAGGCAACTCGTAGTTTTTTGGAAGCTTGGCAGGCCCTTTCCATGAAAGTGATTCTCGCCAGTTTCTGCTTAGGGCTACATCAACAGCAAACAAACCATAGAGATAGAACTTGAAACTGCTTTATTGTGTCAAGTTTCAAAGAGCTAGCACAAACCGTGTTTGATTTAGAGTTCCAAATACATGTATCCCTATAGGAGAAAACAGAGTGAAACCTCAAAATGAATCCGGTTACTGCCAACGAATGGTTTAACCTAGAAGAACGAAATTTGGCGAGCCAAGTGGGATTGGTGTACTGATCATTACCTGAAAGTTTCATCAAGATTGGGTGAAAAAGTGTTTGCTAAGATTTCAGGGAACTCGTAGTTTTTTGGAAGCTTGGCAGGCCCTTTCCATGAAAGTGATTCTCTCCAGTCTCTGCTTAGGACTACATCAACAGCAAACAAACCATAGAGATAGAACTTGAAACTGCTTTATTGTGTCAAGTTTCAAAGAGCTAGCACAAACTGTGTTTGATTTAGAGTTCCAAGTACATGTATCCCTATAGGAGAAAACAGAGTGAAACCTGAAAATGAAACCGGTTACTGCCAACGAACGGTTTAACCTAAAAGAACGAAATTTGGCGAGCCAAGTGGGATTGGTGTACTGATCATTACCTGAAAGTTTCATCAAGATTGGGTGAAAAAGTGTTTGCTGAGATTTCAGGAAACTCGTAGTGTTTTGGAAGATTGGCAGGCCCTTTCCATGAAAGTGATTCTCGCCAGTCTCTGCTTAGGGCTACATCAACAGCAAACAAACCATAGAGATAGAACTTGAAACTGCTTTATTGTGTCAAGTTTCAAAGAGCTAGCACAAACCGTGTTTGATTTAGAGTTCCAAATACATGTATCCCTATAGGAGAAAACAGAGTGAAACCTCAAAATGAAACCGATTACTGCCAACGGACGGTTTAACCTAGAAGAACGAAATTTGGCGAGCCAAGTGGGATTGGTGTACTGATCATTACTGAATGTTTCATTAAGATTGGGTGAAAAAGTTTGTGCTGAGATTTCAGGCAAATCCTAGTTTTTTGGAAGCTTGGCAGGCCCTTTCCATGAAAGTGATTCTCGCCAGTCTCTGCTTAGGGCTATATCAACAGCAAACAAAACATAGAGATAGAACTTGAAACTGCTTTATTGTGTCAAGTTTCAAAGAGCTAGCACAAACCGTGTTTGATTTAGAGTTCCAAATACATGTATCCCTATAGGAGAAAACAGAGTGAAACCTCAAAATGAAACCGGTTACTGCCAACGAAGGGTTTAACCTAGAAGAACGAAATTTGGCGAGCCAAGTGGGATTGGTATACTGATCATTACCTGAAAGTTTCATCAAGATTGGGTGAAAAAGTGTGTGCTGAGATTAAGGCAACTCGTAGTTTTTTGGAAGCTTGGCAGGCCCTTTCCATGAAAGTGATTCTCGCCAGTCTCTGCTTAGGGCTACATCAACAGCAAACAAACCATAGAGATAGAACTTGAAACTGCTTTATTGTGTCAAGTTTCAAAGAGCTAGCACAAACCGTGTTTGATTTAGAGTTCCAAATACATGTATCCCTATAGGAGAAAACAGAGTGAAACCTCAAAATGAAACCGGTTACTGCCAACGAACGGTTTAACCTAGAAGAACGAAATTTGGCGAGCCAAGTGGGATTGGTGTACTGATCATTACCTGAAAGTTTCATCAAGATTGGGTGAAAAAGTGTGTGCTGAGATTTCAGGCAACTCGTAGTTTTTTGGAAGCTTGGCAGGCCCTTTCCATGAAAGTGATTCTCGCCAGTCTCTGCTTAGGGCTATATCAACAGCAAACAAAACATAGAGATAGAACTTGAAACTGCTTTATTGTGTCAAGTTTCAAAGAGCTAGCACAAACCGTGTTTGATTTAGAGTTCCAAATACATGTATCCCTATAGGAGAAAACAGAGTGAAACCTCAAAATGAAACCGGTTACTGCCAACGAACGGTTTAACCTAGAAGAACGAAATTTGGCGAGCCAAGTGGGATTGGTGTACTGATCATTACCTGAAAGTTTCATCAAGATTGGGTGAAAAAGTGTGTGCTGAGATTAAGGCAACTCGTAGTTTTTTGGAAGCTTGGCAGGCCCTTTCCATGAAAGTGATTCTCGCCAGTCTCTGCTTAGGGCTACATCAACAGCAAACAAACCATAGAGATAGAACTTGAAACTGCTTTATTGTGTCAAGTTTCAAAGAGCTAGCACAAACCGTGTTTGATTTAGAGTTCCAAATACATGTATCCCTATAGGAGAAAACAGAGTGAAACCTCAAAATGAAACCGGTTACTGCCAACGAACGGTTTAACCTAGAAGAACGAAATTTGGCGAGCCAAGTGGGATTGGTGTACTGATCATTACCTGAAAGTTTCATCAAGATTGGGTGAAAAAGTGTGTGCTGAGATTTCAGGAAACTCGTAGTTTTTTGGAAGCTTGGCAGGCCCTTTCCATGAAAGTGATTCTCGCCAGTCTCTGCTTAGGGCTACATCAACAGCAAACAAACCATACAGATAGAACTTGAAACTGCTTTATTGTGTCAAGCTTCAAAGAGCTAGCACAAACCGTGTTTGATTTAGAGTTCCAAATACATGTATCCCTATAGGAGAAAACAGAGTGAAACCTCAAAATGAAACCGGTTACTGCCAACGAACGGTTTAACCTAGAAGAACGAAATTTGGCGAGCCAAGTGGGATTGGTGTACTGATTATTACCTGAAAGTTTCATCAAGATTGGGTGAAAAAGTGTGTGCTGAGATTTCAGGCAACTCGTAGTTTTTTGGAAGCTTGGCAGGCCCTTTCCATGAAAGTGATTCTCGCCAGTTTCTGCTTAGGGCTACATCAACAGCAAACAAACCATAGAGATAGAACTTGAAACTGCTTTATTGTGTCAAGTTTCAAAGAGCTAGCACAAACCGTGTTTGATTTAGAGTTCCAAATACATGTATCCCTATAGGAGAAAACAGAGTGAAACCTCAAAATGAATCCGGTTACTGCCAACGAATGGTTTAACCTAGAAGAACGAAATTTGGCGAGCCAAGTGGGATTGGTGTACTGATCATTACCTGAAAGTTTCATCAAGATTGGGTGAAAAAGTGTTTGCTAAGATTTCAGGGAACTCGTAGTTTTTTGGAAGCTTGGCAGGCCCTTTCCATGAAAGTGATTCTCTCCAGTCTCTGCTTAGGACTACATCAACAGCAAACAAACCATAGAGATAGAACTTGAAACTGCTTTATTGTGTCAAGTTTCAAAGAGCTAGCACAAACTGTGTTTGATTTAGAGTTCCAAGTACATGTATCCCTATAGGAGAAAACAGAGTGAAACCTGAAAATGAAACCGGTTACTGCCAACGAACGGTTTAACCTAAAAGAACGAAATTTGGCGAGCCAAGTGGGATTGGTGTACTGATCATTACCTGAAAGTTTCATCAAGATTGGGTAAAAAGTGTTTGCTGAGATTTCAGGAAACTCGTAGTGTTTTGGAAGATTGGCAGGCCCTTTCCATGAAAGTGATTCTCGCCAGTCTCTGCTTAGGGCTACATCAACAGCAAACAAACCATAGAGATAGAACTTGAAACTGCTTTATTGTGTCAAGTTTCAAAGAGCTAGCACAAACCGTGTTTGATTTAGAGTTCCAAATACATGTATCCCTATAGGAGAAAACAGAGTGAAACCTCAAAATGAAACCGATTACTGCCAACGGACGGTTTAACCTAGAAGAACGAAATTTGGCGAGCCAAGTGGGATTGGTGTACTGATCATTACTGAATGTTTCATTAAGATTGGGTGAAAAAGTTTGTGCTGAGATTTCAGGCAAATCCTAGTTTTTTGGAAGCTTGGCAGGCCCTTTCCATGAAAGTGATTCTCGCCAGTCTCTGCTTAGGGCTATATCAACAGCAAACAAAACATAGAGATAGAACTTGAAACTGCTTTATTGTGTCAAGTTTCAAAGAGCTAGCACAAACCGTGTTTGAT
>NW_027522160.1:0-30184 GCF_052094955.1 Ictidomys tridecemlineatus | reverse complement strand
AGAAACACTAAGGACAGAAGGAACTTTGTAAAAGCATTGTAAAAGCTATCTATGCTAAACCCAAGGCAGCATCATTCTAAGTGGACAAAGGTTGAAAGCATTCACTCTAAAAACTGTAAGAAGACAGGGTGCCCCCTCTTTCACCACTTCAATTCAACTTCATCCTTGAAATTGCCAGAGCCATTGGACAAAAGAAAGAAATTAAAGGTATACAAATAGGTCAAGAAGAATTCAAATCTCACTCTTTGCTGATAGGATCATGTCATCCTCTTAAATTTTTTATTAGAGCATAATAGTTATACATAGAAGTTGGGTTGATTTGGAAAAGATTCTATGTGCATGTAATCTGATTTACTCCATTCAGTCTCCACCCCCCATCTCCCTCCTCTTCCCGCCCCCATTCTCCTTTCTCTACTGATCTTTCTTTGGGTCATTTATCTGTTAATTTCTGACTGGTGCTTTCTACATATACATAGAGGTGCAGTCCCCTTTGGTAGACTTCCATGTGCACATAACATGATCTGCGTAAAGACCTTTCACATTCCCTCTCTTTCTAAACCTCTCCGCCCTCTCATTCTCCTTCTACTCCACTGATCTTCCCTGTATACTTAAGATAGCCAGTCCAACCCCACTTCATCAACTTCTTTCCTCTATTTTACTCTGGCCTTGATAATTTCAGCATTGTACAGGAATAGTTAACTTCTGCCTTTATAAACACAGAGATCAAGATTGATGTAAAATGAGAAAAACTCTACATTGGAAAACACTGAAGGCAACACCGACTGCTTTTGCAGATGATGACTCTGCTTTGTAAATTTTTTTCTTAACATTTTAAATGAAAATGAACTTCTCCAAAAATCCTATGTTTACATAACAAGACAACAGGAGACAGAGATTAGTGAGACAGTGAGAAATGACTTCACACCATGATGAGGTCGAATGGCTTTCTGTTGGCTTCTAGTAATTCTCTGGTTACTCCCACCCACCGTCATCCCTGCAAATGTGTGCAGCTCCATGGGTCTGATTCCCTGAGACCAGCCCCACAGGTTATCAGTCTCCAGGATGCTTTTCATGCGATATTATTTGCCATGTTGCTGCAGATTAACAAGCCTGTTTGGGGTGCTCTCAGTCCATTTTCATCATGGTCTCTTTTTCTCTGTTTTGTAGCTATGACAACATTGGAAATGAGCAATCAATCATTTGTAAGAGAATTCATCTTCTTGGGATTTTCCAACCACTCCAACCTACAGGGCTGGTTCTTCCAGCTCTTTCTGGTCATTTACCTTCCCACTCTCCTGGGGAACATGCTCATAATAGTGGCCACCAGGGTCAGTCCTGCTCTCCACACTCCAATGTACTTTTTCCTCAGCAATTTGAGCTTCTTGGACGTCTGCTACACATCCACCACCCTCTCAGTACTGCTGGTAAACTTCTTCTGGGAGAAGAAGGCCATTTCTTATGAGGGCTGCCTTTTCCAGATCTTCTTCTTGGTGACAAGTGCTAGCACAGAAGGCGACTTACTGGCTCTGTGGCCAGTATGACTGCTGTGTGGCCACCTGCCATCCTCTTCAGTACCCAGTCATCATGAGTGTGAAGGTCTGTGTTGGTGTGGTGACTGGGTCCTGGCTGTGTGGGCTCGTGAATTTGGTCACACACATGGTGCTGGCCATCACACTCACTCTATGTGGGCCCCACCAGATCAGCCACTTCCTCTGTGACACCCAATTGCTCCTGAAGCTCTCCTGCTCAGACACCTCTGTCAACGAGTCTGCGCTCCATGTTGTCAGTGCCTCCATGGGCCTGAGCCCCTGCCTCTTCACTGCAGGCTCCTACGCACTCATCATGGCTGCCATCCTGGGGATTCCCTCTGCCCAGGGCAGGAGGAAGACATTCTCCACCTGTGCGTCCCCCCTCACTATGACAGGCCCAGAGAAGGCTGGAGACGGACAACCTGGTCTCTGTGCTCTTCTGTGTGGTGACCCCCATGTTGAAGCACATCATTCACAGCCTGAGAAGCAACGAGGTCCAGAGTGCCCTGAGGAAGCTTCCTGGGAGACACACTGTATAGTGAGATTAGAACTAGATGATGGTTTCATTCTAGGAAATGTCTTAGTTGTAGAAATATGTGAACTCTTCAGCAGCAATTACAAGAGCACTCTCTCCATACACAGTGTCTCATGAACACTGTGGTGCCCCTCCAACCATTAAATGTACACTGTGCTAAGTATGTGAGACATTGTGACCTCACCTGGGTTCTCTAATCCACAGGTATTTCAGAATATTTTTATTACTTTTCTCTCCAAAAAAAGCCTATACCCAAAGAAGTCAATCTCTTTTCCCCCAATACTGCAGCCCTAGCCAAAACTAGTGAATGTGAAGTGCTATGTGCAATGTGACTTTGACTTGCATTTTCCTAATAGATCTTGATTCTAAGATTTAAATAAACACCATTTCTGTGTTTCTCCTTCACATGTGGAAAGACATATGTATACACTCGAGTTACTGTGAATATTTTTAATGAAGTAATACCATATACGCCTTTTGGATCTGACTCCTTTCACTTAGGATGTTTGCAATTTTCAGTTATATTGTAGCTTGTATAAGTATTTTAGTTTATTCCTCCTTATTGTGACTGATTTCCATCTTATGAAAATGCCACATTTCTTTGTTCATTTCCCACTGGATAGTAATTTTTACTTTGTGTCTGTGTGGGTGTCGTACTGCAGATTGAATCCGGAGCCTCCTGCACACTAAACAATGTTCTACCACTAAGCCAAAGCCCAACTCTTTTAAAAATTTGGTTTTGAGACAGGGTCTTGCAAATTTGCTCAGGTTGTCCCTGAATTTGTGATCCTCCTGCCTCAGCTTCTTGAGTAGCAAGATTACAGACCTGCCTGGTCATTTTCACTTTTTGACTAATATGAATAAGATTCGTATATATAATATTAACATTATGTATAATATGAACATTATATGAACATTCATGTACAAATCATTGGTGGACAACTTTTCTATTTAACTTCAGTTTGTAAGTAGGAGTGAAAGAGGTGGATCATTAACTCAATGTTTAACTTTCTGAAGAAGTTCCAGATAATTTTCAGACCAGTGTAACCAGCTTACCTTATTATTAAGAGTGGTGAATAAAGCTTCTGATTTCCTTATTTCCTTAAACAAAACATCATTATCATTCCTTTTATTGTGAGGACCCTGAAACGTGTGAAGTGCTTCATCAAATGTGCTTTAGCTTTGCCTTTCCCTGATGGCTATTCATTCTAAAATCTTTTAGGAGTACTGTTAATGTGTCTCTCCTAAGCATGAGGAAAACCCCATTGTATTATGGGAAATTTTAAGTTTTAGAGACTTACCTCTTTATTTAATACTTTTATTTTTATTTTTGTGCAGTAAAATACTACAAGACTTTCAAGTTTGTTGTCTTTTCTCCATCTGTGCCCGAAAGAGCTGTTTGATGACCCTTTTTTTCCCCCTACTTTTAAACTCCATAGCAAACAATTTCTTCACCAGGTCATGAGCATCAGCAGGATCATAAAATTAAGGGGCATGAAGTCATACAGGGTTTGGTAAGGGATCAGCCCTTAGCAGGAGTGGATCAGCTGAAGATAGTGGGGATGCTTTTAATATTGTAGCTTCAGATATCTTTCCATCTGGCAAAGTATGTAACATGAAGGAAAAACTTCATATGCTGTGCGAAATCCATCCCAATATGTGTACACCCACCCTGACCCCTTCTCTCCCTAGTGGGAAGGGAAGGCAGTCTGGAGGTTTCATCCACCCACCACTTCTTAGCAGAATTCTAACTCTGAACTTTGCTCACCCACATCCCAGAAGAGAGAGAACGCTGATCTTCTCACTGCATGCTGGGAACAGGTGATTTCCAAGACATTAATGAATCCAACAGCAAATTAACTGCTCTCAATTGTTGCAGTTGAATTCAAGCCGTTGCCCTTGAGTTGTGTTTACACACTGAGGAGTCCCAGAGCAGCTGCAGAGGAAAGGCACAATGCATATTCCCAACAGGTTGGCCCCAGACCTCTATAAATGTCATTAAAGCAAAACGAATTGTGAGAGATCAGAGGATTTTGACTCCTTCATGAGGCCACAGATATGCGACAAGCAACTCTAAGAATAACAGGTCCGTTTTGTGGTGAATGGAGACCAACAGCCAGTTTTACCAAGAGCTTTCTTTGCAGCCCAGGTGCTAGTATGGAGAGCAGCAAGGGCCACACAAAAACCAGAAATATACACCTCTATGTGAGAGTTGCTGGTAAGTAGTTTATTTAACATCACAATTTTCAAAAACACTATCACAGAATCAGGATATACCTACACCTTAAAAACATATTACAGAATATTGTACATATTTTCATTACCATTTTGATGGCATTTATGTAATGACCTATCGTAGCACCTTTTCTATGTGTGTCTAAGTTTCCACAATACTACTTGTATTGCCAGAGTAGAAATAACTTTAGAGGTTATCACAAAACCTGAGGGATTTAGCATGATGCCTCCAGTACTGGAAGAAAACCAAAAACATAACCAGAAACCCTGGGATGCCTAAATTCCTTAAGTGAGATGATGAGTGTAGAAATTTACTTATAGTAAACAATAGATAATGCTAAGTATTAATCCTCTGCTTTTGATGAGCAGGACAGAAAGGAATAATATTTAGGGAGAAAGTATAGGGACACATTCAATAGACCTACCAAAATATCTGTTTAAATAAAAATCATTATTGTAGAAGAAGTTATGTTTAGAAACGTATTCATTCACTAACTAGGGGTTTTCATCTTTATCTTACAACACATGGATGCTTGGGGAGGGGAGTTGCAAGCAATTTATTAACTGTAATAAATCCCTGAAGCTTGTGAGTAATCTACTTCATACACAACTCCCCTCCTTTAGAAATATTATATTTTGGGGTCACTCATAAGTGACTTTATTCTCGGTAACCTGACTTTGAGATGACTGATTGGGAAAGAAAGATGCAGAGCTGCTTGTTCTGTGGGAACTGAGCCGATGGTCTCCATAAGGGATATATTTAGGAGACAGGAGACACTGAGTTCCTCAGAAGCTGCTCGGCTATGCTGCCTCACTTATGCCCACAGAGGCTTTATTTTTCTCAGCAATATATCTGCACCAGAACCACTGAACATAAATGTCCTCTCGTCTCTGTCAAGTCTCTGTTAGATCCTTTAGGTCCCACAAAGTATCGTCTTTGAAGAATCTTTTAAAAACTCTGCTCCATGGATGTACTTGACAGACTTTCTTCATTCTTCAAACCTTTACTGAGTGCACATTTACCCAAGGTGTTGCCCTAGTGTTTAGAACTCAATTGAGAGGCCCAACTAGGACCTGGAGGAGCGCATATTCAAGATGGAATGAGGGGCTTTGACAAGTATTAAGTGCTCCATTCCCAGAGCTGCCCAAGCAAACACTAAGGGAAAATAATGATAATTTGTAGATTACATATAATTGTTACCAACTTTCCTGCACATATTGAGTTCATCTTCCCATTAGATTTTAAGTTGGTTAAAGGAGAGTGTCGGAGACCAGCTCCAACAGGGGGTCTCAGGAGACGAACGGATGGTGAGGAGTCGGCGAAAGAGGGGGTGGAGAAACAACACAGACACCAAAGTGAAGGTGTTGAACCCAATGTTTACTTGTGAAGTTGATCATATATACTTTTCATTTTGGCAGGCTTACAGTAATTTGTGGTTACAAAACAGGAATCATTATTCAAACAAAACAAAATATTAAGTAGCTACAATTAGAATAGAAGAATGTATCTTGGCTTATGCATAAGCAAGCATTTGTACTTTCAGTTCGAGTTTTGCTTTAAGCTGTTTCTGCTTAGTTAACTTTTAATAATAGTTACAAATGTCCCAAAATATTGGCCTATACCTTGATTATTCTTTCTTGACTTACTGACTGGAACCGGTGCCATGGTTATGGCAAGTAGTTGATTTGTTATTACTTGTAATCAAAGAAAAGTAAGAGCACAAACCATTGTGCACAGGAACAAGAACAAGTTGCCCAGTACTAAGCACTAATCTATCTTCTTAACATTAATTTTCTTTCTCTAGATTTTAATTTAATTTCTCAAAAACTTCCTTGACAGGAATACAGGGAGTTTTTCTTTAGACATTAACAATTTACAGTCCACAGCTTAATCATTGCATTTAGAGCAAACAGATCTATGCTTTAGAAGTAGTTGCATTAATTGGGAAAGTCATGATTTTTCCTTTATACTTAATGGTCATATGAGAAATTAGAACTATACTTATTAAATGAATACAAAAACAAATCAGCCCATTAACAGAAACATACTGCGCTCCTCCAGAGGATGGACGCCTTGCACCATCCACCTCAGTAGGGCCTTGCCATTGCCTGAGTCAGGGGAGGGGCACAGCAGTACAGGGATCAGAACTTATCCTCTTTGGGTTTCTTAGTAGATCTGGCTTAGGACTAAATTTGACCCTGTATAGGAACAAAATTGGTTTGAATTGAAACTAACCACTACCAAGAAAAGAAATTTTAAAATCCTAAATGGAAAAGAGAATTTTTTATTTTGAAGAATTTTATAACTAGAAGGCTCTGACATATTGTAAGAGGTAATAATTTGTCGTCCCTTTCCCCTTTATGCTAGAAGAATCACAGGTGAAATAAAAAGAACTGAAAGAGCTGGCACAGTGGTGCACGCCTGTAACCCAGCAGCTCAGGAGGCTGAGGCAGGAGGATAGTGAGTTCAAAGACAGCTTCAGCAAAAACAAGGCACCAAGAAACTCAGTGAGACCCTGTCTCTAAATAAAATATAAAATAGGGCTGGGGATGTGGCTCAGTGGTCAAGCCCCTGAGTTTAATCTCTGGTAACTGCCCCCCTACAACCCGGCCCCAAAAAAACAGAACTGAAAGAGATGTTAAATGCTGAATTGAGTGCTGAATCTCCAAAACAGGAGGGAGGCTTTTTCCTGGTTAATTTGTTAAGATTTTAAACCTACCAGTTAGGGGTAAGGGCATCCTTGCATGTTAGGTGAAAGAGCCCAGCCTCCCCCAAAGTGTGTCCTTGGACCAGCATCACTGGGAACACTTGGAACTCAACTGACTGAGGCCAACTGTTCTGCACAATGACCTCTGATCTTTCCCTGGGCTCAAGCACCCACACCACATGGAAGGATATGAGGACAACTGTGGGCCAGGCCAGATAGCTCATAGATTTCACAGTAATAAATTCACATTGCCACAAGCACCTGAAATCGTTCAGATATTTTTCTGAATAAATTGAGCTTGTACTTTGTGTGTGTGTGTGTGTGTGTGTGTGTGTGTGTTTTAAGCAATTTACTGGGCAACATGAAATTGGATTTAAAAATTTTAATCATTGCTTGTGCTATTGAGATCAATAGGAATCATTGTTTCCCTGATGTGCATAAGGGTTTTCATGATCACACCATTCTTCCTCGTTTTGGTCATGACCATTTTTTTTTTCGTTTTAGAAAATGAATCCCTAAGGTTAGTCAGCAAAACATTTCATTCATTGCCAAAGCAAAAAAAAAAAAAAAGTTCTTTTTTAAGACTCTAGACTTATTTATTTTGTTTATATTTAGATTTTAAAATTAGTTGTGCTTAACTGAAGCACCGACTTTCTATTGAAATTTAAATACTTTAAGCTTCTTAAGGCCCTGAGATTTGGAATTTTAATGAAAGCTGTGTTGGCCTATTAATCATGTGCAAAGAATTATTAGAACCAAAGACAAGAATGTCTGGGCATTGAAGATAATAAGACAGTTTACTAATATATGGTATTATTATCAGGTAACAAAGTATCACTACAAATATTAGTTATTACATGATAAATTTTCTGAGTCAATTTTCTTCTTTGTTTCTTAAATCATAATTGTTAATACATATTAAATGTACAAATTAATGTACATTATGCAAATTAAAGGGATTCATTGATGTTTCCCTACTTGCATTAATATATTGTGCATTAATTTCAATTCTTTTTTCTGTAAAATGGGGATAATAGGTTATTTTATAGGTTGTTGTGTAAACCAAATAAGTTAGTGCATGTAAAAGTCTTATAGGCATTTAATAAGTGTTAGGTATTTTTATCTAATGTGTGTCTCAATTCGTTACTCAATTTAAAAATCCTGATTAGATTCAGGTATGTAAAAATTCATCTTTTCAAAGAAATTCACTGAGTTTTGATAGAATGGATTATGCGAAATTCAATCTAATTTTTACAGAAAACATGCCACTTTTAAACTACATTAAACAAGGTTTTTAAAGTCAGGCATTTATGTGTATTGAAGCAATCTAAGAAGACTCACACTCAAATTATTTTTCTATGAAATATGCCCTAGATGATTATGATGATTAAGGTTATTATTATTGCAGAGCAGAGGGTTTACTATTAAGTTGATCTAATTCCTATGCTGCATTATATAAATTCTAAGGAGCAAGTACATATTGTATCACAAAGTGTCATTCATGAGTTATGATTGTTAATAATGGATTCTAATGGTGACCATGATGATGATTCAATCTAATGCCCTACATTAATAAAGAGCATAGAGGATAAGGAAAATTGTTTGGGTATCATCCTTCACCCTACCCCACACCCGTGACCTACAAGAAATTAGCCAGTAAAACCAAGGAAATAGTTATATGTAGATAAAATTATATAAACATACATTGGGAGATTTTTTAATGCCCCATGAAATTGTCCCTCCTGACTGACCTTTATATTTAAGACCTTTACAATAGCATTATGCACAACTTCAGAGATTGTATTTTTATATCCCTGAACATTTACATTTAGTTTTCCCTTTTACACATCCACAGACAATGTACCAATTTCCCATAGTAAAATCTGCTGGAACTGCCTTCTACGTGGAATTTTATTTCTTTTTCTGAAAACATCTAGATATCTACCTATAAAAAGATTGTCATATTGATCTTTTTGATACGGGGAGTTAAAAGAAAGTACATGTCACTGATTTCTAAATGACTTGAAGTTCATCCAGGTAGTTGATAGAGAAAACAGAGAACGTAAGAAATGTCAAGTACATGTAGCTTCCAGCTCCATTTCAAAGTTGATTTATTGTAAATCAATGCTAATAAGGTAACTTCTTGTTTTGGGAAATTATTTAGAGAAAGCAATACCTAAAATTGAACTAGATAGTGTGGTGTTTTTAGTCATTTCTGGATAAACTTTTACTACAATTTTCGTGAACACCAAGTATCACAAGAATCCCTACATTCTCTATTTCCTTCTCTACTTTCTCTATTCTCCTGGGGGATTTCATATTCACCCTTCGCTGTAACAGTTGCCTTCAAGACAATGACTCCCAAATCCACACCTGAAGTTCTAGGCTGTCTGTGAAGGGCATTTCCACGTGATTATCCCAGAGATAACTCACATTCAACATTACTCAAATCAAATCCACCAAAGCCTCCTCTACATCTGCTATTCCTCACATATTCCTGTTTTCCTGAGTGATCCAACCAGCTAGCCAGCCTGCCCAAACTGATTTGTTGTCTTTACCGTGTCCTCTTCAACTAGGAATTTAATGTTCTCCATATCCTTCTCCATGAGGGCTTCAGAGATTTTCTCCCACCTTCAACACAGCACGTCTTCAGATACAGACCACTTCATTTTGATCTTGTTTTAGCACTCAGATCACTCTTTTGAACTAAACAGGTGTGTCTAAAACCTGGGAAACCAGGTTTCACAGTTATCGACCCCTGCTCCTTGGACTCACATGCACAATTCCATGAGTGGGTCTATCTGCGTGTTCTAGACCTAGAGATCTGATGATTTTCTAAAACCCAGTCTATCTCCCTCCAGATGTCCCTGTTTTCAGTCTGAACTCACCTGAAAGAGATTTATAGTCCCCTATTGTTGATACTCTGCAATCATTGATGTCCAGGCTCATACCCAAGCCTGGCTTCCAGAGACACACCTGGGCTCTCTTATGGCCCATGTCATGGTGGGGGGTGAGACAATTTCCGAGGTTTCTTTTGCCAAGTACCTTCCTTAGAAATCAGGCGTGACACAGCTTCACACAGCCTAGTCCCGACCCCATAGGCTGATACACTCCCACCTCCCCTGAGGTAGCAGGCTCCTCAGAATGACCCAGCATCCACTGGTACTATCCCACCATCCCCTTGAAGCCTAGCTGGAGTCTCCATAGAAACAGGGTACATCTCTATAGAAATGGGCTCCCTCCTCCCGCCCCAGTGTGATTCAGCTCTCAGAGAAGCTCAATAGTGAGGGTCTTTCCATTTATAGCAATTAGGATAACCAAGTGTTCTGAGCTACTGAGCCTTAGATGGCAGATTCCTGCTATATTCTTTGAGATTTCTGCCATCAATGTTGCCTGAGATGCCAACTTGCCATCCCACAAATTATAAGACAGTGTTCTCAGTCAAGAACAATCCCACAACCAATAACACACACACACACACACACACACACACACACACACACACACACATGCACGCACACGTCCATCCATCATGGTGAGCAAGGCTTTGTATCTGTGATACAGACCGAATGCACCTACCAATCACATTCACTGCTTCAAGCAGATCATGATCAGGAAACAACTGATGTCACTTGTAAAATGTGATATGTCCAGGACTATCACTGTGGTAAAAAAAGAAGTAGAGAAATGCAATAAAATGGGAGAAAATACTTAACTTCTTAAAGACTTAAAAAAATATTTAGATGTGGTTCCAACCAATCCTGAGTAAAAAATCATCTGAAAAAAATGCTATCACTTTTATTTATCAATTTACTTACTTACTTACTTACTTACTTACATACTTACTTACTGCAGTACTGGGGATTGAACCCAGTGGCACTGTACCATGAAGCTATATCCCCAGCCCTTTCAATTATTTGGGGCGAGGGGCCTTCCAGAGTTTCAAATCTATGATCCTCCTGCCTTAGTCTCCCAAGTACCTGGGATGACAGGCAGGTACCACTCTTCCCCATTAAATACTTATTTTTAAAATAAGGCTATTTTTAAAAATTGAACTATAATTTGTACTCAAAGAATGCACAGATCTAAAGTGTACAGGTTTATAATATTTTACATATATATGAACTACCAAAAATCAGGATATAAAACATTTTTATCACTTTAGAAAACTCCTTCATGCTTCAACTGATATCACCCCTGAGCTCCAAAAAAAAAAAAAAAAAAGACCACCATTATTACTTGACCATTATAGTTATTTTGCTAATTTTTGAACTTTATTTAAAAAAAATATACAGTATATATTTTGTTTCTGGCTTCTTTCACCCAGAAATTTTTTTTTAGATTTGTCAAAGTTATTAATATTCCAGTATTTGTGTTTCTAAAGTGACTGAATTATTCCACTGCATGATAAACCGTGATTTGTCTTCTCTCCTTGTGCTGAAGGCATAATATTTGTTTGAATTATTATGAATTTTTACACAAGAATTTTTGTGAATTTTGTATTAATTTCCTTGGAAATATGCTAGGAATTGAATTGTTTTGAATAGAATAGCTACATATTTAACTTAATTAGAAATTACTAAATATTTTTGAAAAGTAAGTGTATAGACTTCAAATTTCACCTTGAGTATCTATCGAAATAGCTAGAAAGCATGTTGTTTTCATCATTATAATAACGAAAAAGAGCAAAAGAAAATGCAAATTAATGACTTTCCTTGACTTTATTAGGGATGAAGATTATAAGGCAAACAAATAACCAAAGTCTGGGGAGAGATAAGCAACCAAATTATTCCACTGCATGATAAACCATGATTTGTCTTCTGTCCATTACATTAATGAAATGTAATGTTTGGTGAGGTAAATCTTATAATACAAAACACGAAAAATACCTAAGTATATATCATTTGTCAAAATTTCTTGTAAATTATAAAACTTAAAAAAATAAAATTTTCTACAGAAAAAAATAGATCAATGTATTTAAAAGCAGGTGACTTATAATTTTACTTTTAAGAAATAATCAGAGATGATCACAGATACATAAGCATGAAAGCTTCTATTCCAATATTTTTGATAGTAAATGGAATGGAAGGATTCGATGTTCAATAAAAAGAGAGATATTTACTTAATTTCATGTTAGGAAATTAATATTACAAGGCAAACAACTAAATAGAGTACAACAATATTGGGAAATTTTGCTTTGGATATTTTAAAGATAGATAGAGGTAGAATAGTATTAATGCAAAGAGAGCTTTGATTTTGTGACCTGTTCTATTCTTCTGAATAACACTCTGCATTTTCTTCATTTTTCCACAATGAAAACTTATTACTTGAAATAAAAGACATACAAAAATGAATTCATCACAGTGAAGCAAAGTGTTAAGAGGGAGATACTGCAGATTCAATGAGACACAGGGGTTGATAGTTGGTTTTGCATTTTGACCAAGTCTCCATTTATTCTTACAAAAAAGCACCCATGCAAAAGTCTGTGAGAAGTTATGCTCTCTCTAAAGTCACTCCTATACGTCTCTTTCCAGAGTCCAGGCATCTGTGTATACAACATTATTTGCCATGTTGCTGCAGATTAACAAGCCTCTTTGGGTTGCTCTCAGTCCATTCTCGTCATGGTCTCTTTTTCTCTGTTTTGTAGCTATGATACCATTGGAAATGAGCAAGCAATCATTTGTCACTGAATTCATCTTCTTGGAATTTTCCAACCATTCTGACCTACAGGGTGGTTCTTTCTGCTCTTTCTGGTCATTTACCTGACCACTCTCCTGGGGAACATGCTCATAATAGTGGCCACATGCGTCAGTCCTGCTCTCCACACTCCAATGTATTTTTTCCTCAGCAATTTGAGCTTCTTGGACATCTGCTACACATCCAACACCCTCCCAGTACTGCTGGTGAACTTCTTCTGGGAGAAGAAGGCCATTTCTTATCAGGGCTGCCTTTCCCAACTTTTCTTTTTGGTGACAAGTGCTGGCATAGAAGGCTCCTTACTGGCTGTGTGGTCAGTATGACTGCTGTGTGGCCACCTGCCGTCCTCCTCAGTACCCAGTCATCATGAGCATGAAGGTCTGTGTTGGCCTGGTGACTGGGTCCTGGCTGTGTGGGCTGGTGAATTTGGTCACACACACGGTGCTGGCCATCACACTCCCTCTGTGTGGGCTCCACCAGTTCAGCCACTTTCTCTGTGACACCCCATTGCTCCTGAAGCTCTCCTGCTCAGACACCTCTGTCAACAAGTCTGCGCTCCACGTGGTCAGTGCCACCATGGGCCTGAGCCCCTGTCTTTTCACTGCAGGCTCCTACGCACTCATCATGGCTGCAATCCTGGGGATTCCCTCTGCCCAGGGCAGAAGGAAGGCCTTCTCCACCTGTGTGTTTCCCCTCACTGTCATGGTGGTCTTCTATGGAACAGCCAACTTCCACTATGACAGGCCCAGAGAAGGCTGCACATGGACACCCTGGTCTCTGTGCTCTTCTGTGTGGTGAGCCCCCTGTTGAGCCCCGTCTTTCACAGCCTGAGAAGCAATGAGGTCCAGAGTGCCCTGAGGAAGCTGGCTGGAGGGTTGCATCCCTTTGCATGATCAAAGTCTAGAAGAATCTTCAAACTGGAGTATACAGTCATCTGAAAAAAGATGCCTCCCAGGGACTTGTAGGCACCTGGTTAGAGAGTCTGTATCTGGAGCTTCAACTCCAACTCCCGCTTTTAAAATCTCTGAGACTCCTTTCTCTCCTCTCTTTTCACAAACACCCTTTTCCCACTTTCAGGTTCAAGTGTGTCGGACACCTTGTGTGGGTGTTCAACTCAATCTCTGTTCTTCTGTGTTCTCCCCACACCAGATAAACAGAAAGTACGAGAACCTTGTTTCCCACACTCCCCTGCCTGCAGGCCTCCATTGTAGGAGGTTCTGTCAATATCAGCCAAACACTAGGCAGAGAGGAAGAAAGGAAATAAAAAAAGCGGGTTCTTTTGGATCTAATAGCAGCAGCAGAAAACCAGCCCTGTAGAGGCAGGAACTAATCTCTTTGGTGCCAGGAGCTGTGAGTGCAGGCTCCTAGACAGGCGTTCCTGAATGTGGGTCACAGTAGCGTGGAATGAGCGTCTCTTTCCAGGGAAGTTAGGGTTTCTATATATGGGGTGGTGTCACCTGCCCTTATTTCCTTTTTTCTTCCAGATCTCCCAACCATTTTATAACTTTTTTCTGTGTCAACTTCCTCTACCCTAAGACATCAAGAGTCGTTCTTCATCTCTACCTGACCACGGTGGCACTGACCACAATAGTGGTTTACATCAGAGATGGTTCTAGATAACAGATCTGAGGAGGTAGGTTGGATGTCTGACCTGAGGGAATTGAATATGTTGATCATGTCACAGCCCATGGGAAAGGAGACCTGATAATTCCTGGTGTGCAATGACCCAACAGAGACTTTAAGTTATCGTGGCCTGAAATCAAATGTCTATGGAAAACTGAGCTTTGGAATAACACCATCGACCTTCAGGGTGGGAATGAACTTTACAACATGACTACAGACTGCTGTTACTGACTGGAGTGGGAGACTTACAGAAAGAAAATGATAGGTTCAAGCATTATATTCCTCTTTCAAGTCAGGTTCAGATCATCAGAAATATTTTCTCTCTGGAAACTGATAAAGGTTAATATCAGAATTAAAAATCCAATTCTCCAAATTGCAGAAGTACAAAGAAAATTTCTCCAGGTCTCTCTTATGTCAATTAGGACATTAATGGGGGAATGATTTAGACCCTGTTAATTAGAATGGCAAAATACCAGTGGAATTAGACAAATCTCAGAGCCTTGAACCCTGAAGTCTCCATGAACCCTCTTTGCTGTCAGAAGCAGCCCCTCCTCTTCCGAGGAGACTAGCTTTCCCTAAATTGAAGACCCTATGGTGACTCTACCTGGACAGCTGTCATTTTTTTAAGAGAGAGTGAGAGAAGAGAGGAGAGGAGAGAAGAGGGGAGAGAGAGAGAGAGAGAGAGAGAGAGAGAGAGAGAGAGAGAGAGAGAGAGAGAGAGAGAGAATTTTTAATATTCATTTTCTAGTTCTTTGCGGACACAACATCTTTGTTGGTATGTGGTGCTGAGGATTGAACCCGGGCCGTACGCGTGCCAGGCAAGCGCACTACTGCTTGAGCCACATCCCCAGCCCAATTGTCTTTAAGATGCTCATCCATCATCCCACATTGTCACCAGACTCTTAATTGGGGTCTGATCCTAGAACGCCTCAGGTAAGAGTATAAAATATAGCCCAGGAGAGTATAAGGGTCACACCAAAATAAAAGGTAAATATTTTACTGTATTTTGTTAATAGGAGCCTTACGAATATATAAGAGAATTTGTTTGAGTCTTCTAGACAAAAGAAATCAGGACATACTGCTAGATCATCTTGAATGCAGTCACAGGGACATAATCACCAGAAATATTAGGGCCAAGGATTTTCCTGAGCCACGGGGAGTGGCTATTAGACTCTCTTTGGTTGATGGACTGAAATCTGGACTCAGTGTTTGCTTAAGTTCAATGACCAATATGATCCTGGAATAATGGAGAGGATGGTGATCAGAAATAAATAAGGTGTTGGATGGCGTTTTAATGTGACCCCTTCCCTGGCCTCACAGCTGGATCTGGAGGAGGGCCTGGAGCACCAGCCTTCGCCAAGGCCTCGTGGACATGCGTTCAGAAGGCAGCACCAGATCCTTGTGAAACCCGCAGCCGCTGTCCTCGGCAGCCAAGGAAGACATTAACAGATGGCATCGTTGAAACGGGCTCCCTGATTTCAGTGAGAATAAGGGGACCCTGAAGTAGAAGAGGCCATGTGGTGGAGCAGTGATCAGAACATTCGAATCTGTAGAGATTTTTGACAGTGGTAAATGATCGTGGTATTTATAGATGGGAAAAAAATGGGCGCCCTCCTAGAATAGTGACTGTCCCATGTAATGTGAAACTCTTCATTTCACAATTCATTGGTGCATTTTAGTGGTTCATAATGGTGGAATTTGCTGACACATATTTGAACATGCACACAAAATAACCGTGAACTTTGGCCAATATCATTCCAATATTTCCCTTTTCCTCACCTCCTCCCCTGGTGCCTTGACTCTACTGATCTTCCTTCAACTTTCATGATGAGACTCCCTTCCCAACTTTCCTTCCTTTCCCCCCTCTAGCTTTAACAGAGGAAAAACATATGGCCCTTAACTTTCTGAGTTGCTTATTACCCTTAATGTTCTGAAGATCCATCCATCTTCCAGCATGACATAATTTCGTTCTTCTTTATGGCTGAATGAAATTCCAGTGTGAATATACCAGATGTTCTTTATCTATTCGTCCACTGATGTCACCTCGGCTGGTTCATGGGCATGTATGTGTCATTATAGTATGATGACTTCGATCCGCTGTGATAAATACCAAGCAGAGGTAGAGCTGGGTCGCAGGGTTGTCCATGGCTACTCCTGAGGAGCCTCCATCCTGATTCCCGTGGTGGTTGTGCTGATTTACATGCCCACCAACAGGGTGAGAGTGCTCCTTTCTCTCCAATTTTTTTCTTCTCACACTCATTTCTGTTTGTATTCTTGGTGGTTGCCTTTGTCACTGAAGTGAGATGAAATCCCAGGGTAGTCTTGACTTGCAAGTATTTTCATATATTTGTTGGCCACTCACATATTTTCTTCTAAGACGTGTCTGTTTAGTTCATTTAGTTTCCCATTTGGTAATTGGGTTATTTGATAATTGGGTTATTTAAAAATTGTGGCTTTGATGTTAAGTTTTTTGAGTTCTTTATTAATATTCTGAATATTCATCCTTTTTTATAAGAGCCCCTTATAAAGATTTTCTCCCTTTCTGTAGGTTCTTTCTTCATATTCTAATTGTCTCCTTTTCTGTGCAGAACCTTCTTAATTTGATGCCATCCTATTAGCTAACATTTGGTGTTATCTCCTGAGCTTTGGCATCTTATTGAAAAAGTAATTGCCTCTGCCTGTAGGTTGGAGTATTGACTTTGTTTTTCCTAGAAACTGCATAATTTCTGGTCTAGTGCCTGGGTTTTTAATGCATTTAGAGTTGATTTTTTGCAGGGTGAGCAATAGTTCAGGTCTCATTCTTCTGCATTTGGACAGGGGTGTAGAAAGACTGTTTCAGAGAGTAGATGTTAAAGACTGGGGCACAGAAGAATTGTTGCAGAGAGCAGAAGTTGGAGACTGAGGTGCAGAAAGACTGTTACAGAAAGCAGAGTCTGGAGACTGGGGTGCACAAGGATCATTGCAGAGAGCAGAGTTTTCAGACGGAGGTGCAGAAGGACTGTTGCAGAGAGAAGATGTTGGAGACTGGGGTTCAGAAAGACTTTTGCAGAGAGCAGAGTTTGGGGACAAGGGTGTAAAAGGATGGTTGCAGACAGCAGAGGTTAGAGACTGGGGTGCAGAAGGACCATTGCAGAGGTCAGAGTTTGGGAACTGAGGTGCAGTAGGATTGTTACAGAGAACAGAAGTTGAAGACTGGGGTGCAGAAGGACTGTTGCAGAGAGCAGAGTTTGGAGACTGGGTTTAGAAAGACTGTTGCAAAGAGCAGAGGTTGGAGACTGGGGTGCAGAAGTCCTGTTACAGAGAGCAGAGGTTGGAGACTGTTGTGCAGAACGACTGTTACAGAGAGCATAGTTTGGAGACTTTGATGCAGAAGGATCTTACAGAGAGCAGTGGTAGGAGACTGAAGTTCAGAAGGATTGTTATAGAGAGCAGAGGAAGGAGACTAGGGTGCAGGGCGGTCTTGCAGAGAACAGAGCTTTCAGACTGAGGTGCAGAAGGACTGTTGCAGAGAGCCGATTTTGGAGACTGGGGTGCAGAATTACTGTTGCAGAGAGCAGAGGTTGGAGACTGGGGTGAAGAAGGATCATTGCAGAGAGCAGAGGTTGGAGACTGGGGTGAAGAATGACTGTTATAGAGAGAAGAGTTTGGAGATTTGGTTGCAGAAGGATCTTACAGAAAGAAGAGTTTGAAGACTGAGGTGCAGAAGGACTGTTACAGAGAGCAGAGTTAGGAGACTGTGGTGCAGAAGGACTGATACAGAAAGCAGAGGTTAGAGACTATGGTTTAGAAAGACCATTACAGAGTGCAGAAGTTGAAGACTGCGGTACAGAAGAACTGTTACAGAGAGCAGAGATTGGAAATTGGGGAGCAGAATGACTGTTTCAGAGAACAGAGTTTGGAGACTGAGTTTCAGGAGGACCGTTGAAGAAAGCAGAGGTTGGAGATTGGGTTGGAGAAGGAATGTTACAGAGAGCAGTGTTTGGAAACTGGGTTGCAGAAGGACCTTACAGAAAACAGAGGTTGGAGACTGGGGTGCAGAAGGAGTGTTAAGGAGATGAGACGTTAGAGACTGGGGTGCAGAAAGATCGTTGCAGAGAGCAGAGGTTGGACACTGAGGTGCAGAAAAACTGTTACAGAGAGCAGAGGTTAGAGAGTGAGGTGCAGAAGGATCGTTGAAGAGAGCAGAAGTTGGAGACTTAGTCCCAGAAGAATCGTTGCAGAGAGCAGAGGTGAAGACTGGCCTGAAAAAGGACCATTACAGAGAGCAGATATGAGAGACTTGGGTGAAGAAGGACTGTTACAGAGAGAACAGGATGGATACTAGGGTGTAGAAGGAATGTTGCAGAAAGCAGAACTTGCAGACTGGGGTGCAGAAGGACTGTTGCAGAGAGCAGAGTTTGGAGACTGAGATGCAGAAGGACTGTTACACAGAGAAGACGTTGGAAACTGGGGTGAAGAATTATGATACAGAGAGCTGAGGTGGGAGAATAGGGTGCAGCAGGACCGTTACAGAGAACAGAGGTTGGAGACTGGCGTGCAGAAGAACTGTTTCAGAGAGCAGAGTTTGGAGACTGGGGTGAAAAGGCCTGCTACAAAGAGCAGAGGTTGGAGACTGGGTTGCAGAAGGACTGTTATAGAGAGCAGAGTTTTGAGGCTGGGTTGCAGAGGACTCTTATAGAAAGCAGAGTTTTGAGGCTGGGTTGCAGAAGGATCTTACAGAGAGCAGAGGTTGGTGACTGAGGGGCAGGACGACAGTTACAGAGAGCAGTGGTTGGAGACTGGGGTGCAGAAGGATCGTGCATAGAGCAGATGTTTAAGACTGAGGTTAAGAAGGACTGTTACAGAGAGAAGAGGTTAGAGACTGAGGTACAGAAGAATTGTTACAGAAAGCAGAAGTTAGAAATTGGGGTGCAGAGAGACCGTTACAGAGAGCAGAGGTTAGATACTGCAGTATACAAAGACTGTAACAGAGACCAGAGGTTGGAGAATATGGTGCAGAAAGACTGTTACAAAGAGCAGAGGATGGAGACTGGGGTGCAGAACGACTGTTACACAGAGCAGAGGTTGAAGACTGGGGTGTAGAAGGACTGTTGCAGAGAGCAGAGGTTGGAGATTTGGGTGCAGAAGGAATGTTGCAGAGAGAAGAATTTGGAGACGGAGGTGCAGAAGGACTATTAAAGTGACCAGAGTTTGGAGACTGGGGTGCAGAAGGACTGTTTCATGGAGCAGGTGTTTGAGACTTGGGTGCAGAAGGACTTTAGCAGAGAGTAGAATTTGGAGACTTCGGTTCAGAAGGACTGTTGCAGATAGCAAATGTTAGAGACTGGCGTGCAGAAAAACTGATACAGAACTCACAGGTTGGATACTGAGGTTCAGAAAGACCATTACAAAGAGCAGAGTTTGGAGACTGCAATACAGGAGGACTTTTACAGAGAGCAGAGGTTGGAGACTGGAGTGGAGAAGAACTGTTTCAGAGTGCAGATGTTGGAGACTGGTGTGCAGAAGAACTGTTGCAGAGAGCAGTGGTAAGAGACTAAGATGCAGAAAGAATGTTAAAGAG
Organism: Ictidomys tridecemlineatus; assembly: GCF_052094955.1. Classification (NCBI taxonomy): domain Eukaryota; kingdom Metazoa; phylum Chordata; class Mammalia; order Rodentia; family Sciuridae; genus Ictidomys; species Ictidomys tridecemlineatus. Next base: position 10,297 of record NW_027522160.1, on the reverse strand, counting down.
AGCAGAGTTTGGAGACTTGGGTGAAGAAGGACTGATACAGAGAGCACAGTTTGGAGACTGGGGTGCAGAAGGCCTGTTACAGAGAGCAGAGTTTGGAGAATGGTTATAGAAGGGCTGTTACAAAGAGCAGAGTTTGGAGACTGCGTTGCAGAAGAATATTACGTAGAGCAGAGTTTGGAGACTTCAGTGCAGAACGATTGTTACAGAGAGCAGAGGTTGGAGACTGGGGTGCAGTAGGATTATTGCAGAGAGTAGAGGTTGGAGACTGTTGTGCAGAAGGATCATTGCAGAGAGCAGGGGTTGGATACATGGGTGCAGAAGGACGGTTGCAGAGAGCAGATGTTGAAGACTGGGATGCAGAATGATCATTGCAGAGAGCAGAGATTGGAAACTGGGTTGCAGAAGGACTGTTACACAGAGCAGAGGTTGAAGACTGGAGTGTAGATGGACTGTTGCAGAAAGCACAGTTTGGAGACTGGGGTGCAGAAGGACTGTTACAGAGAGCAGAGGTTGGAGACTGGAGTGCAGAAGGACTGATACAGAAAGCAGAGGTTGGAGACTTGGGTCCAGAATGAACCTTACAGGCATCAGAGTTTGGAGACTGTAGTACATAACGACTGTTACAAAGAGCAGAGGTTGGAGAGGAGGGTACAGAAGGACTGTTTCAGAGAGCAGAGGATGGAGATTGGGATGCAGAAGGACTGTTTCAGAGAGTAGATTTTAAAGACTGGGGTGCAGAAGAAGTGTTTCAGAGAGCAGAAGTTAGAGACTTGGGTGCAGAAGGTTTGTTGCAGGGAGAAGAGGTTGGAGAATGGGGTGAAGAAGAACTGTTACAGAGATCAGAGTTTTGAGATTGGGGTGCAGAAGTATCATACAGAGTGCAGAGTTTGGAGAGTCGGGTACAGACGAACTGTTGCACAAAGCAGAGGTTGGAGACATGGGTGCAAAAGGACTGTTACTGAGAGCAGAGTTCGGAGACTGGGTGGCAGAAGGATCTTACATAGAGCAGAGGTTGGAGACTGAGGTGCAGAAGAAATGTTACTTAGAGCAATGGTTGGAGACTGGGGTGCAGAAGGATTTTTGCAGAAAGCAGAGGTTGCAGACTGAGGTGCAGAAGGATTGTTACAGTGAGCAGAGGTTTGAGGTTGGGGTGAAGAAGGACTGTTACGGAGATCAGAGTTTGGAGACTGGGTTGCAGAAAGATCTTACATAAAGCAGAGGTTGGAGACTGAGGTGCAGAAGAAATGATACCCAAAGCAGAGTTTGTAGACTGGGGTGCAGAAGGACTGTTGCCAAGAACAGAGATTGGAGACTGTCATGCAGAATGACCGTTGCAGAGAGCAGAGGTTGGAGACGGGGTAGAGAAGGAATGTTACAGAGAGCAGAGTTTGGAGACTGAGTTGCAGAAGGACTGTTACAGAGAGCAGAGGTTGGAGACTGGGGTTCAGAAGGACTGTTACAGAGAGCAGTGTTTGGAGACAGGGTTGCAGCAGGATCTTACAGAGAGCAGAGGTTGAAGGCTGAGGTGCAACAGGACTGTTACAGAGAACAGAGTTTAGAGACTGGAGTGCAGAAAAATCATTGCAGAGAACCGAGTTTTTAGACTGAGGTTCAGACGGACTGTTGGAGATTACAGAGGTTGGAGACTGGGGTGCAGTAGCATCTCTGTAGAGAGAGAGGTTTGAGACTGGGGTGAAGAAGGACTTTTACAGAGAACAGAGTTGGCGACTGCGGTGCAGAAGGCCTATTACCGAGAGCAGAGATTGGTGAAGGGATGCAGAATGACTGTTACAGAGGGCAGACTTTGGAGACTGGGTTGCAGAAGGATCATAGAGAGAGCATAGGTTGGAGACTGAGGTGCAGAAGGACTGTTACAGAGAGTGGAGTTGGAGACTGAGGTGCAGAAGGAACTTTGCATAGAGCAGAGGTGGAGACAGAAGTGCAGAAGGATTGTTACAGAGAGCAGAGGTTGGAGACTGGGGTGCAGAAGGACTGTTTTCAGATAGCAGAGTTTGGAGAATGGGGTGAAAAAAAAACTGTTGCACGGAGCAGGTGTTAGAGACTTGGTTGCAGAAAGACTGTTTCAGAGAGCAGAATTTAGAGACTGAGGGTCATGAGGACTGTTACAGAGAACAGAGGTTGGAGACTGGGGTTCAGAAGGACTGATACAGAAAGCAGAGTTTGGAGACTGGGGTGAAGCAGGACCGTTGCAAAGAGCAGAGTTCGGAAACTGCAATACACGAGGACTGTTACAGAGAGCAGAGGTTGAAGAATGGTTCATAGAAGAACTGTTTCAGAGTGCAGATGTTGGAGACTGGGGTTCAGAAGAACTGTTGCAGGGAGCTGAGTTTAGAGATTGGGGTGCAGAAGAACTTTCGCAGATGCAGGGGTTGGAGACTGAGGTGCAGAAAGAATGTTACAGAGAGAGAACTTTTGATATTGGGGTGCAGAATTACTGATAAGGAACGCAGAGATTGGAGACTGGGGTGCAGAAGGACCGGTACAGAGAGCAGAGTTTGGAGACTGTGGTACAGAAGGATTGTTGCATAGAGTAGGGGTTAGAGAATTGGGTGCAGACGGACTTTTACAGAGAGCAGAGGTTAGTGAATGGGGTGCAGAAGTAAGGTTGCAGAGTTCAGAGATTTGAGACAGAGGTGCAAAAGTACTTTTACAGAGAGCAGAGTTTTGATACCATGGTTTAGAAAAACTTATACAGAAAGCAGAGGTTTGAGACTGGGGTGCAGAGGGACCATTACAGAGAGCAGAGTTTGGAGACTGCGGTACAGAAAGACTGTTACAGAGAGCAGAGGTTTGAGACTTGGGAGTAGAAAGACTGTTTCAGAGAACAGATGTTGGAGACTGGGTTGCAGCAGGACCATTGAAGAAAGCAGAGGTTTTAGACTGAGTTAGAGAAGGAATGTTACAGAGAGCAGAGTTTGGAAACTGGAGTGCAGAACGACCTTACAGAGAACAGAGGTTGGAGACTGCGGTGCAGAAGGAGTGTTAAGGAGAGGAGACTTTGGAGACTGGGGTGCAGAAAGACAGTTGCAGAGAGCAGATGTTGGAGACTGTGGTGCATAAAAATCGTTGCAGAGAGCACAGGTTGGAGACAAGGGTGCAGAAGGACGTTTGCAGAGAGAAGAGGTTGGAGTCTTAGGTGCAGAAAATCAGTTACAGAGAGCAGAGGTTGGAGACTCAGGTGCATAAGGATCATTGAAGAGAGCAGAATTTGGAGAGTGAGTTGCAGAAGAATCCTTAAAGAGAGCAGCGGTGGAGACTGGGCTGCAGAAGAAATGTTACAGAAAGCAGAGGTTGGAGACTGGGGTGCAGAAGGACTGTTTCAGAGGGCAGAGTTTGGAGAATAGGGTGCATAAGGCCTGCTACAGAGAGAAGAGTTTGGAGACTGGGTTGCAGAAGAACTGTTATAGAGAGCAGACTTTTGAGGCTGGGTCTTACAGAGAGCAATGGTTTGTGACTATGGTGCAGGACGAATGTTATAGAGAGCAGTGATTGGAGACTGGGGTGCAGAAGGATAGTGCAGAGAGCAGAGGTTTCAGACTGAGGTGCAGATGGACTGTTACAGAAAGCAGAGGTTGGAAATTGGGTTACAGAGGGACCGTTATGGAGAGCAGAGGTTGGAGACTGCGGTATATAAAGACTGTAACAGAGAGCAGAGGTTGGAGTATATGGGGCAGAAGGACTGTTACAGAGAGCAGAGGTTGGAGACTGTTGTGCAGTAGAATTGTTACAGAGAGCAGAGGGTGGAGACTGGGGTGCAGAAGGACTTTTAGACAGAACAAAGGTTGAAGACTGGGGTGTTGAAGGACTGTTGCAGAGAGCAGAGGTTGGATACTTGGGTGAAGAAGGACTGTTGCAGAGAGCAGAATTTGCAGACAGAGGTTCAGAAGGACTGTTGAGGAGAGGAGACGTTAGAGACTAGGGTGCAGAATGATCGTTGCAGAGAGCAGAGGTTGGAGACTGAGGTAAATAAAAGAGTCTTACAGAGAGCAGAGTTTGGAGACTGGGGTGCAAAACGCCTGTTACGGAGAGCAGAGTGTGGAGAAGGGCTCCAGAAGACTGCTACAGATCACAGAGTTTAGAGACTGGGTTGAAGAAGGATCTAACAAAGAGCAGATGTTGGGGACCCAGGTGCAGAAGGACTGTTACAGACAGTAGAGGTTGGAGACTGAGGTGCAAAAGGATCGTAGCAGAGAACAGCATTTTAAGACTGAGGTGCAGAAGGACTGTTGCAGAGACCACATGTTGGAGACTGTGGTGCAGAAGGACAGTTGCAGAGACAGAGGTTGGAGACTGGGGTGCAGAACGCTTGTTATAGAGAACAGAATTTGGAGACTGGGGTGCAGAAGGCCTGTTACGAAGAGGAGAGTTCAAAGAAGGGGTGCAGAAGTTCTGTTAGAGAGGGCAGAGTTAAGAGACTGGGTTGCAGAAGGATCTTACAGAGAGCAGATGTTGGAGACTGAGGTGTAGAATGATCATTGCAGAAAGAAGAGGTTGGAGACTGGGGTGCAGAAGGCCAGTTACTGAGAGCAGAGGTTAAAGACTGGAGTGAAGAAGGACTGTTACACAGAGCATAGTTAGGGACTGAGTGGCAGAAGGTTCTTACAAACAGCAGAGTTTGAAGACTGAGGTGCAGGAGCACTATTACAGAGAGCAGTGTCTGGAGACTTGGATTCAGATGGATGCTGCAAAGAGTTTTCAAACTGAGGTGTAGATCGACTGTTATAGAGAGCAGAGGTTGGAGACTGAGGTGCGGAAGGACTGTTAAGGAGAGCAAATTTTGGAGACTGTGTTGCAGAAGGATCTTACATTGAGCAGAGTTTGGAAACTGAGGTGCAGAAGGCCTGTAACAGAGAGCAGATATTGAAGTCTGGGGTGCAGAAGGATTGTTGCAGAGACCAAAATTTTCAGATTGAGGTCCAGAAGGACTTTTGCAGAGAGCAGATGTTGGAGACTGGGGTGTAGAAGTTTCGTTGTAGAAAGCAGAAGTTGAAGACTGCAGTACAGAAGAACTGTTGCAGAGAGCAGAGGGTGGAAACTAGGGTACCCAAAAAATTTTTAAGAGAGCAGATGTTGGAAACTGTTTTTCAGAATGACTGTTGCAGGGAGCAGAAGATGGAGAATGGGATGCAGAAGGACTTTTGCAGTGAGCAGAGGTTGGAGGCTGAGGTACAGAAGGACGAACAAAGAAATCAGAGGTTGGAGACTGGCTTGCAAAAGGACCTTTACAGAGAGCAGAGTTTGGAGACTGCAGGACAGACGGACTGTTACAGAGAGCAGAGTTGGGAGACTGGGGAGCAGAAGTAGTGTTGCAGAGTACAGAGGTTGGAGACTGGGGTGCAGCAGGACCGTTGCAGAAAGCAGAGTTTAGAGACTGGTTTGGAGAAGGAATATTACAGAGAGCAGAGTTTGGAAACTGGGGTCAGAAGGATCTTTCAGAGAGCAGACGTTGGAGACTGGGGTTCAGAAGGATTGTTGCAGAGAGCAGAGTTTGGACACTGGGGTGCAGAAGGACTGTTGCAGAGAGCAGATGTTCGAGAATGGGGTGCAGAAGGACTCTTCCAGAGAGCAGAGTTTGAAGACTGAGGTGGAGAAAGACTGTCACAGAGAACAGAGTTTGGAGACTGGGGTGCAGAAGGACTGTTGCAGAGAGCAGAGGTTTAAGACTCAGGTACAGCAGGATCATTGCAGAGAGCAGAGTTGGAGACTGGGATGCAGAAGCACTGTTACACAGAGCACACGTTGCAGACTGGGATGAAGAAGGAATTTTGCAGGCACCATAGGTTGTAGACTGGGGTGCATAAAGAATATTGCAGATAGCAGAGTTCGGATATGAGGTGCAGAAAGACTGTTACAGAGAGCAGAGATTGTAGACTGGGGTGAAGAAGGACTGATACAGAAAGCAGAGTTTGGAGACTGGGGGTGCAGAAGGACCGTTACAGAGAGGAGTTTGGAGACTGCGGTACAGAAGGACTGTTACAGAGAGTAGAGTTTGGCGTCTGGGGTGCAAAAAGAGTGTTGCAAAGAACAGAGTTTGGAGACTGAAGTGAAGAAGGACTGTTTCAGAGAACAGAGTTTTTAGAAAGGTTGCAGAAGGATGTGCCAGTGAGAAGAGGTTGGAGACTGGGGTGCAGAAGGATTGTTATAGAGAACAGACTTTGGAGACTGGGGTGCAGAAGGCCTGTTACGGAGAGGAGAGATGGAGAAGGGGTGCAGAAGGATTGTTACAGGACGCAGTGTTTGGAGACTGGGTTCCAGAAAAAACTTACAGAGAGCATATGTTGGAGAGTGAGGTGCAGAGGGACTGTAACTAAGAGTAGAGGTTGTAGACTGAGGCACAGAAAGATTGTTACAGAGAGCAGAGTTTGGAGACCTGGGTGCAGAAAGACTCTTGCAGATACCAGAGGTTGGAGACTGGGGTGTACAAGGACTGTTGCAGAAACCAGAAGTTGGAATCTGGGGTTCTGAAGGACTGTTGCAGAGTGCAGATGTAGGAGACTGTGATGCAGAAGAACTGTAACAAAGAGCAGAGGTTTGCGACTGGGGTGCAGAAGGACTGATAAAGAGAGCATAATTTAAAGACTGTGGTGCAGAAGGCCTGTTACAGAGAGCAGAGTTTGGAGACTGGCATGCAGTAGGGCTGTTACGGAGAGCAGAGTTTGCAGACTGGGGTGCGGTAGGATCGTTGAAGACAGCAGAGTTTCCAGACTCAGATGCATAAGGACTGTTGCAGAGATCAGATGTTGGATACTTGGGTGCAGAAAAACTGATACAGAGAGCAGAGGTTAGAGACTGGGGTGCAAAAGGTCTTTTACAGAGAGCAGTGTTTGGAGAGTTAGGTGCAGAAGAACTGTTACAGAGAGCAGAGTTTGGAGACTGGGTTGCAGAAGGATCTTACAAAGAGCAGAGGTTGGAGATTGAGGTGTACAAGCAGAGTGACAGAGAGTAGAGGTTGGATCTCAGGTGCAGAAGGACCGTTGCAGAGACCAGAGGTTGGAGACTGAGGTGCAGAGGATTGTTACAGAGAGCAGAGTTTGGAGACTGGGGTCTATAAGGACTGTAACAGAGAGAAGAGGTTTGAGAGTAAGGTGCAGAGGGACAGTTACACAGAGCACAGGTTGGAGACTGGGGTGCAGGAGGACTGATAGAGAAAGCAGAGGTTGGAGACTCGGGTGTAGAAGTATCCTTACAGAGAGCAGAGGTTGGAGAATGCAGTACAGACGGACTGTTATAGAGAGCAGAGTTTGAAGACTGGGGTGGAGAAAGACTACTGCAGAGAGCAAATTTTGGAGACTGGGGTGCAAAAGGACTGTTGCAGAGAGCAAAGGATGGAGACTGTGTTGCAGAAGGACTGTTGCAGAGAGCAGAGGTTGGAGACTGTGGTATACAAGGACTGTTACAGAGAGCAGAGTTTTGAGACTGCGGTACAGGAGGACTGTTACAGAGAGCAGAGGTTGGAGAATGGGGAGCAGAAAAACTGTTGCAGAGGACAGAGGTTTGAGATTGGGGTGGAGCTCGACCATTGCAGAAAGCATAGGTTGAAGACTGGGGTAGAGAAGGCATGATACAGAGAGCAGAGTTTGGATACTGGGGTGAAGTAGGATCATACAGAGAGAAGAGGTTGGAGACTGATGTGCAGTAGGACTCTTACAGAGAGTAGAGTTTGGAGACTGGAGTGCAGAAGGACTGATAGAGAAAGCAGAGATTGGAGTTTGTGGTGAAGAAAGAAGGTTACAGAGAGCAGAGTTTGGACTGCAGCACAGAATGTCTTTTACAGAAAGCAGTAGTTACAGTCTGGGGTGCAGAAAGATTGTTGCAGAGATCAGATGTTGCTAACTAGGGTGCAGAAAGACTGTTGCAGAGAGCAGAGGTTGGAGACTGGGGTGCAGAAGAACTGATACAGAAAGCAGAGGGTGGAGACTGGGGTGCAGAAGGACTCTTACAGAGAGCAGATGTTGGAGATTAGGTTGCAGAAGGACTGTTAAAGAGAGCAGAGTTTAGAGACTGGGGTGTAGAAGGACTGTTGCAGAGAGCAGAGGTTGGAGACTGGGATAGAAAAGAATTGTTGCAGAGAGAAGAGTTTGGAGTCTGGGGTGCAGAAAGACTGTTGCAGAGAGCAGAGGTTAAAGACAGGTGTGCAGAAGGACCTTTGCAGAGAGCAGAGGTTGGAGATTGAGGTGCAGAAGGAATATTAAAGAGAGCAGTAGTAGAAGACTGGGGTGCAGAATTATTGTTACAGAGAGCAGAGGTTGGAATCTGGAGTGCAGAAGGACTGTTACAAAGAGCATAGCTTCGAGACTGGGTTGGAGAATTCCTGTTACAGAGAGCTGAGGTTGGAGACTGTTGTGCAGAAGGACTGTTACAGAGAGCTGAGTTTGGAGACTGGGTTGCAGAATGGTCTTACAGAGCAGAGGTAGGAGGCTGTGGTGCAGAGAGCAGAGTTTTCAGACTGAGTTGCAGAAGGACTGTTTCAGAGAGCAGATGTTGGAGACTGGTGTGCAGAGATTGGTGACGATGGTACAGAAGGACTGTTGCCGGGAGCATAGGTTGGAGACTGTGGTGGAGAAAAATCATTGCAGAGAAAAGAGGTTTAAGACTGGGGTTCTGAAGGCCTGTTACAGAGAGCAGAGTTTCGAGACTGGGTTGCAAAATTTCTGTTACAGAGAGCAGAGGTTGGAAACTATTCTGCAGAAGGACTGTTACAGAGAGCAGAGTTTGGAGACTGGGTTGTAGTAGGGTCTTACAGAGAGCAGATGTAGGAGACTGAGGTGCAGAAGGATCTTTGCAGAGAGCAGAGTTTTCAGACTGAGTTTCAGAAGGACTCTTGCAGAAAAAAGATGTTGGAGACTGGTGTACAAAAGGACTGTTGCAGTGAGCAGAGGTTGGAGACTGGGGTGAAGAAGGATCGGTGCAGAGAGCAGAGGTTGGAGACTGGTGTGCAGAAGGAGAGTTACAGAGAGCAGAGTTTGGAGACTGGGTTGGAGAAGGATCCTACATAGATTGAAGAATGAGGTGCAGAAAGACTATTACAGAGTGTAGATGTTGGAGACTGAGGTGCAGAAGTACGTTGAGGACTACAGAGTTTGGAGATTTAGGTGCAGAAGGATTGTTACAGAGAGCAGATGTTGGAGACTGGGGTGCAGAGGACTGTTGCAGATAGTGGATTTTGGAGTCTGTGATGCAGAAGAACTGTTGCAGAGAGCAGAGGTTGGAGACTGAAGTGCAGAAGGACTGTTATAGAGAGCAGAGGTTGGAGACTGGGGTGCAGAAAGACTGACACAGAAAGCAGAGATTGGAGTCTGGGGTGCAGAAAGACTGACACAGAAAGCAGAGATTGGAGTCTGGGGTGCAGAAAGACTGGTAAAGAGAGCAGAGGTTTGATTCTGCAGTACAGGAGGACTGTTACAGAGAGCAGAGGTTGGAGTCTGGGGTGCAGAAGGACTGTAAAAGAGAGCAGATGTTGGTAACTAGGGTGCCGTAGGAATGTTGCAGAGAGCAGAGTTTGGACACTGGGGTGCAGTAGGATCATTACAATGAGCAGAGGTTAAATACTGAGGTGCAGAAGGACTGATAGAGAAAGCAGAGATTGGAGTTTGTGGTGAAGAAAGAAGGTTACAGAGAGCAGAGGGAGGACTGCAGTACAGAATGTCTTTTACAGAGAGCAGTGGTTGGAGTCTGGGGTGCAGAAGGACTGTTGCAGAGATCAGATGTTGCTAACTAGGGTGCAGAAAGACTGTTGCAGAGAGCACAGGTTGGAGACTGGGGTGCAGAAGGACTGATACAGAAAGCAGAGTGTGGAGACTGGGGTGCAGAAGGACTCTTACAGAGAGAAAATGTTGGACACTAGGTTGCAGAAGGACTGTTAAAGAGAGCAGAGTTTAGATACTGGGGTGCAGAAGGCCTGTTGCAGAGAGAAGAGGTTGGAGACTGGGATAGAGAAGAATTGTTGAAGAAAGAAGAGTTTGGAGACTGGGGTGCAGAAGAACTGTTGCAGAGAGCAGAGGTTGAAGACAGGTGTGCAGAAGGACCTTTCAGAGAACAAAGTTTGGAGACTGAGGTGAGGAAGGAATATTAAAGAGAGCAGTAATAGAAGACTGGGGTACAGAAGGATTGTTACAGAGAGAAGAGGTTGGAGACTGGGGTGCAGAAGGTCTGTTGCCGAGAGCAGAGGTTGGAATATGGGGTGCAGAAGGACTGTTACAAAGAGCATAGTTTCGAGAGTGGGTTTTAGAATTTCTGTTACAGAGAGCAGAGGTTGGAAACTGTTGTGCAGAAGGAC
>NW_027522159.1:0-30248 GCF_052094955.1 Ictidomys tridecemlineatus | reverse complement strand
AGTACTTTTGGAGAGAGCAGAGGTTGGAGACTGAGGTGCAAAAAGACTTTTATAGAGAAGAGGTTGGAGATGGGGAGGAGAAGAATTGTTACAGAGAACAGAGGTTGGAGACTCAGGTGCAGCAGTACCGTTGCAGAAAGCTGAGGTTGGAGCCTGTGGTGAAGAAGGAATGTTACTGGGAGCAGAGTTTTGAAACTGTGGTGCAGAAGGATATTAAAGAGAGCAGGTTGGAGACAGGGATTCAGAAGGACTGTTGCATAGAGCAGATGTTGGAGACTGTTGTGCAGAAGGATTGTTGCATAGAGCAGAGGTTTGAGACTGGGGTGCAGAAGTATCGTTGCAGAGAGCAGAGGTTAGAGACTGGGGAGCAGAAGGACTTTTACAGAGAGAAGAGTTTGGAGACTGAGTTGCAGAAGAATCGTTGCTGAGAGCAGAGGCTGAAGACTGAGGTGCAAAAGGACTGTTACAGAGAGTAGTGGTTGGAGATTGGTGTGCAAAAAGCCTGTTACAGAGAGCAGAGGTTCGAGAATAGGTTGCAGAAGAACTGTTACAGAGAGCAGAGTTTTTGGACAAGGTTGCACAAGGATCTTAGAGAGAGCAGAGGTTGTAGACCAAGGTGCAGCAAAACTGTTACAGAGAGCAGATGTTGGAGACTAGGGTGCAGAAGGATCATTGCAGAGAATAGAGTTTTCAGACTGAGGTGCAGAAGGAATTTTGCAGAGAGCAGATGTTGAAGACTGGCTTGCAGAAGGACTGTTGTAGAGAGCAGAGTTTGTAGACTGAGGTGCAGAAGTACTTTTACAGAGAGAAGAGGTTTGAGAATGGGGTGCAAAAGGCCTGTTACAGAGAGAAGAGGTTGGAGACTGGGGTACAGAAGGACTGTTACAGAAAGCAGGGTTTAGAGAGAGGGTTGCAGAAGGATCTTACAGAGAGCAGAGGTTGGAGACTGAGGTATAGCAGGCCTGTTACAGAGAGCAGAGTTTGGAGACAGGGGTGCAGAAGGATCGTTGCAGAGAACAGAGTTTTCAGACTGCAGTGCAGGAGGACTGTTGCAGAGAGCAGAGTTTGGAGGCAGAGGTGCAGAAGGACTGTTACAGAGGGCAGAGATAGGAGACTGCCGTGCAGAAGGACCATTACAGAGAGCCGATTTTTGAGACTGCACTACAGGAGGACTGTTACAAAGAGCAGCGTTTGGAGACTGGAGTGAAGAAGGACTTTTGCAGAGAGCAAAGGATGGATATTGGGGTGCAGAAGGATCTTGTAGAGAGCAGAGTATTGAGACTTGGGTGCAAAAGGACTGGTACAGAGAACAGAGTTTGGAGAAGGGGTGCAGAAGGCCTGTTACAGAGGGTAGACTTGGGAAACTGGTTTACAGAATAATCTAACAAAGAGCAAATGTTGGAGACTGAGGTGCAGAAAGATTTTTACAGAGAGTAGAGGTTGGAGACTTAGGAGCAGAAGGACTGTTGTAGAGAGCAGAGTTTGGAGACTGAGGTCCAGAAGGATTGTTACAGAGATCAGAGGGTGGAGACTGGGGTGCAGAAGGACAGTTACAGAGAGCACAGATGGAGACTGGGGTGAAGAAGAAAGGTTGCAGAGAGCAGACGTTGGAGACTGGGGTGCAGAAGGACTGTTACTGAGAGTAGAGGTTGGAGAATGGGGTGCAGAAGAACTGATACAGGAAGCAGACGTTGAAGACTGGGGTGCAGAAGGACCGTTACAGAAAGCAGAGTTTTGAGACTGCCATACAGAAGGACTGTTACAGAGAGCAGAGTTTAGACTGAGGTGCAGAAGGAGTGTTCCAGGGAGTAGCGGTTTGAGACTTTGGTGCAGGAGGACTGTGGCAGAGAGCAGAGTTTGGAGACTGAGATGAAGAAAGACTGTTACAGAGAGCAGAGGTTGGATACTGGGGTGCAGAAGGACCATTACAGAGAGCATATTTTGGAGACTGCACTACATGAGGACTGTTACAGATAACAGAGTTTGGAGAACGGGTGCAGAAGGACTGTTACAGAGGTCAGAGTTTACTGACTGGGTTGCAGAAGGATCTTACAGAGAGCAGATGTTGGAGACTGTGGTGCAGAATAACTGATATGGAAAGTAGAATTTGGAGACTGGGGTGCAGAAGGACTGTTGCAGAGAGCAGACTTGGAGACTGAGGTGCAGAAGGATCAATACAGAGAGCAGCGGTTGGAGACTTGGGTGAAGAAGAAGTGATACAGAAAGCAGAGTTTGGAGACTCGGGTGCAGAAAGACCCTTAAAGAGAGCAGAGATTTGAGCTGCAGTACAGAAGGACTTTTACAGAGAGCAGAGGTTGGAGACTGGGGTTGAAAAGAACTGTTTTAGATAGCAAATGTTGGAGTCTGTGGGGAAAAAGGACTGTTGGAGAGAGCTTAAGATTGAAACTGGAGTGTAGAAGTACTGTTGCAGAGAGCAGATTTTTTAGACTAAGTTGCAGGAGGACTGTTACAGCGGGCAGAGTTTGGAGACTGTGGTGGAAAACAACGGATACAGAAAGCAGAGGTTGGATACTGGGTGCATAAGGACTCTTACAAAGAACAAAGGTTGGAGACTGCGGTACAGAAGGAATGTTACAGAGAGAATTGTTGGAGACAGGGGTGCGGAATACCTGTTGCAGAAAACAGAGATTGGAGACTGGGGTGCAGAAGGTTCATTGGGGCGAGCAGAGTATGGAGATTGGGGTGCAGAAGAATCGTTGCAGAGAGCAGAGGTTTGAGAATGGGGTGCAGAAGGATCGTTGCAGAAAGCAGAGGTTAGAGACTGGGGAGCAGAAGGACTGTTACAGAGAGAAGAGTTTGGAGACTGAGGTGCAGAAGAATCATTGCTGAGAGCAGAGGTTGGAGACTGAGAAGCAAAAGGACTGTTACAGAGAGTAGAGGTTGGAGATTGGTGTGCTAAAGGCCTGTTACAGAGAGCAGAGGTTCGAGAATAGGTTGCAGAAGAACTGTTACAGAGAGCAGAGTTTTTGGACAAGGTTGCACAAGGATCTTAGAGAGAGCAGAGGTTGTAGACCAAGGTGCAGCAAAACTGTTACAGAGAGCAGATGTTGGAGACTAGGGTGCAGAAGGTTCATTGCAGAGAATAGAGTTTTCAGACTGAGGTGCAGAAGGAATTTTGCAGAGAGCAGATGTTGAAGACTGGCTTGCAGAAGTACTGTTGTAGAGAGCAGAGTTTGTAGACTGAGGTGCAGAAGCACTGTTACAGAGAGAAGAGGTTTGAGAATGGGGTGCAAAAGGCCTGTTACAGAGAGCAGAGTTTGGAGACTGGGGTGCAGAAGGAACTTACAGAGAGCAGAGGTTGGAGACTGAGGTATAGCAGGCCTGTTACAGAGAGCAAAGTTTGGAGACAGAGATGCAGATGGATTGTTGCAGAGAACAGAGTTTTAAGACTGCAGTGCAGGAGGACTGTTGCAGAGAGCAGAGTTTGGAGGCTGAGGTACAGAAGGACTGTTACAGAGGGCAGAGGTTGGAGACTGCCGTGCAGAAGGACCGTTACAGAGAGCAGATTTTTGAGACTGCACTACAGGAGGACTGTTACAAAGAGCAGCGTTTGGAGACTGGGGTGAATAAGGACTTTTGCAGAGAGCAGAGTATGGATATTGGGGTGCAGAAGGATCGTGTAGAGAGCAGAGTATTGACACTGGGGTGCAAAAGAACTGTTACAGAGAACAGAGTTTGGAGAAAGGGTGCAGAAGGACTGTTACAGAGGACAGACTTGGGAGACTGGTTTGCAGAATAATCTAACAAAGAGCAAATGTTGGAGACTGAGGTGCAGAAGGACTTTCACAGAGAGTAGAGGTTGGAGACTTAGGAGCAGAAGGACTGTTGTAGAGAGCAGAGTTTGGAGACTGAGGTCCAGAAGGATTGTTACAGAGATCAGAGGGTGGAGACTGGGGTGCAGAAGGACAGTTACAGAGAGCACAGATGGAGACTGGGGTGAAGAAGAAATGTTGCAGAGAGCAGGCATAGGAGACTGGGGTGCAGAAGGACTGTTACTGAGAGTAGAGGTTGGAGAATGGGGTGCAGAAGAACTGATACAGAAAGCAGACGTTGGAGACTGGGTGCAGAAGGACCGTTACAGAGAGCAGAGTTTTGAGACTGCCGTACAGAAGGACTGTTACAGAGAGCAGAGTTTAGAGACTGAGGTGCAGAAGGAGTGTTCCAGGGAGTAGCGGTTTGAGACTTTGGTGCAGGAGGACTGTGGCAGAGAGCAGAGTTTGGAGACTGAGATGAAGAAAGACTGTTAGAGAGCAGAGGTTGGATACTCGGGTGCAGAAGGACCGTTACAGAGAGCATATTTTGGAGACTGCACTACACGAGGACTGTTACAGATAACAGAGTTTGGAGAACGGGTGCAGAAGGACTGTCACAGAGGTCAGAGTTTACAAACTGGATTGCAGAAGAATTTTACAAAGAGCAGATGTTGGAGACTGAGGAGCAGAAGCACTGTTACAGAGAGAAGAGGTTGGAGAATGAGGTGCAGAAGGACTGTTGCAGAGAGCAGAGGTTGGAGACTGGGGTTCAGAATAACTGATATGAAAAGAAGAGTTTGGAGACTGGGGTGCAGAAGGACTGTTGCAGAGAGCAGACTTGGAGACTGAGGTGCAGAAGGATCGATACAGAGAGCAGCGGTTCGAGACTTGGGTGCAGAAGAACTGATACAGAAAGCAGAGGTTGGAGACTCGGGTGCAGAAAGACCCTTACAGAGAGCAGAGATTTGAGACTGCAGTACAGAAGGACTTTTACAGAGAGCAGAGTTTAGAGACTGGGGTAGAAAAGAACTGTTTTAGAGAGCAAATTTTGGAGTCTATGGTGAAAAAGGACTGTTGGAGAGAGCTTAGGATGGAGACTGGAGTGTAGAAAAACTGTTGCAGAGAGAAGAGTTTTTAGACTGAGTTGCAGAAGGGCTATTACATCGGGCAGAGTTTGGAGACTGTGGTGGAAAACGACGGATACAGAAAGCAGAGGTTGGATACTGGGGTGCATAAGGACTCTTACAAAGAACAAAGGTTGGAGACTGTGGTACAGAAGGACTGTTACAGAGAGAATGGTTGGAGACTGGCGTGCAGAGTAACTGTTGCAAAGAACAGAGATTGGAGACTGGGGTGCAGAATGTTCATTGGGGCGAGCAGAGTAGAAGAACTGTTGCAGAGAGCATAAGTTGAAGACTGGGGTGTAGAAGATATTTTGCAAAAGCAGATGTTGGAAACTTTGGTGCAGAAGGACCGTTGCATAGAGCAGAGGTTGTAGACTGGGGTGCAGAAGGATAGTTAAAGAGAGCAGAGGTTGGAGACTGGATTGCAGAAAGATGGTTGCAGAAAGCAGAGGTTGGAGACTGGGGTGCAGAAGGATTGTTAAAGACAGCAGAGTTTGGAGACAGGGTTGCAGAAAGATAGTTGCAGAGAGAAGAGGTTGGAGACTGGGGCGTATAAGGATCGTTAAAGAGAGCAGAGTTTGGAGATTATGGTGAAGAAGGACTTTTACAGAGAACACAGGTTGAAGACTGGGGTGCAGTAGGACTGTTACAGAGAGCACAGGTTAGAGACTGAGGTGATGAAAAAGTGTTACAGAGAGCAGAGGTTGGAGACTGGGTTGTAGAAGGACTGTTGCATAGAGTAGAGGTTGGATATTGGCGTTAAGAAGGACTGTTGGCGAGAGAAGAGGTTGGAGACTGGAATAGAGAAGGACTGCTGCAGAAAGTAAAGTTTGGAGACTGAGGTGCCGAAGGACTGGTACAGAGAACAGAGGATGGAGACTGGGGTGCAGAAGGACTTATACAGAAAGCAGACGTTGGTGACCTGGGTGCAGAAGGACTGTTGCAGAGAGAAGAGATTTGAGACTGGGGTGCAGAAGGACTATTGCAGAGAGCAGAGGTTGCAGACTGATGTGCAGAAGGACTGTTACAGAGAGCACAGTTTGGAGAATGTGGTGCATAATTACTGATACAGAAAGCAGAGGTTGAAGACTGGAGTGCAGAAGAAACCTTACAGAGAACAGAGGTTGGAGACTGCGGTACAGAAGGACTGTTACAGAGAGCAGAGGTTAGAGACTGTGGTACAGAATAAGTGTTGTAGAGAACAGAGGTTGGAGACTAGGGTGCAAAAGGACCATTGCAGAAAGCAGAGGTTGGAGACTGGGTTTCAGAAGGATCTTACAGAGAGAAGAATTCGGACACTGAGGTTCAGAACGACTGTTGCAGCGAGCAGAGGTTGGAGATTGGGACACAGAAAGACTGTTGCAGAGAGCAGAGATTTGAGACTGAGGTGCAGAAAGTCTGTTACAGAGAGCAGAGGTTAGATACCGGGGTGCAGAAAGATTGTTGCAGAGAGCAGATGTTGAAGAGTGAGGTGCAGAAAGACTGTTACAGAGAGTAGAGGTTGGAGATTGGTGTGCAAAAGGCCTGTTACAGAGAGCAGAGGTTCGAGAATAGGTTGCAGAAGAACTGTTACAGAGAGCAGAGTTTTTAGACAAGTTTGCACAAGGAACTTAGATAGAGCAGAGGTTGTAGACCAAGGTGCAGCAGGACTGTTACAGATAGCAGATGTTGGAGACTAGGGTGCAGAAGAATCGTTAAAGATAATAGAGTTTTCACACTGAGGTGCAGAAGGAATTTTGCAGAGAGCAGATTTTGAAGACTGGCTTACAGAAGGACTGTTGTAGAGGGCAGAGTTTGTAGACTGAGGTGCAGAAGCACTGTTACAGAGAGAAAAGATTTGAGAATGGGGTGCAAAAGGCCTGTTACAGAGAGCAGAGGTTTGAGACTCGGTGCAGAAGGACCATTGCAGAAAGCAGAGGATGGAGACAGGGTTTCAGAATGATCTTATAGAGATCAGAGGTTAGACACTGAGGTGCAGAAGGACTGTTGAAGAGAGCAGAACTTGGAGATTGGGACGCAGAAAGACTGTTGCCGAGAGAGAGGTTAGAGTATGATGTGGAGAAACAAAGTTACAGAGAGCAGAGGTTGGAGACTGGGGTTAAGAAAAACTGATACAGAAAGAAGAGTTTGGAGACTGGGGAGCAAAAGGATCCTTACAGTGAGCAGAGTTTGGAGACTGCAGTACAGAAGGACTGTTAAAGAGAGCAGAGGTTGGAGACTGGGGTTGAGAAGGACTGTGGCAGAGAGCAGATTTTGGAGACTGGGGTGCAGAAGAACTGTTACAGAGAGTAGAGATTTGAGATTTGGGTACAAATGGCCTGTTACACAGATCAGAGTTTAGAGACTGTGGTGCAGAAGGACTGTTGCAGAGAGCAAGGATGAAGACTGGGGTTCTGAATGACTGTTGCAGAGAGCAGAGGTTTCACAGTGAGGTGCAGAAGGACTTTTACAGAGAGCAGAGTTTGGAGACTGTGTTGCAGAAGGACTGATACAGAAAGCAGAGAATGAGGATTGGAGTGAAGAAGGACGCTTAAAGAGAATAGAGGTTAAAGACTGTTGTACAGAAGAACTGTTGTGGAGAACAGAGATTGGAGACTTTTGTGCAGAGGGACCATTGCAGAGAGCAGAGTTTGGACACTGGTTTGCAGAAGGAATGTTACAAAGAGAAGAGTTTGGACACTGGGGTGCAGAAGGAACTTACAGAGATAAGAGTTGGGAAACTGAGATGCAGAAAAAGTGTTGCAGAGAGCAGAGTTTTGAGCCTTGGGTACAGGAGGATCTTGTAGAGAGCAGAGTGTGGAGACTGGGGTGCCGAAGAACTGTTACAGAGAGAAGAGGTTGGAGACTTGGGTGCAAACGGCCTGTTTCACTAATCAGAGTTAGGAGACTGGGGTGCAGAAGGACTGTTACAGAAAGAAGATTCGGGAGCCTGGTTTTCAGAAGGATCTTACACAGAGTAGAGGTTGGAGACTAAGGTGCAGAAGGACTGTTACAGAGAGTAGATGTAGTAGACTGAGGTGCAAAAAGACCATTGCCGAGAGCAGGGTTTGGAGACTGAGGTGCAGAAGGAGTGTTGCAGAGAGAAGAGGTTAAAGACTTAGGTCTAGAAGGACTCTTGCAGAGAGCAGAGGTTGGGATTGGGGAGCATAAGGACTGTTGTAGAGAGCAGAATTTGGAGACTGAGGTGCAGAAGTACTGTTACAGAGAGCAGAGCTTGGAGACTTGATTGCAGAAGGACTGATACAGAAAGCAGAGGTTTGAGACTGGGGTGCAGAAGGACCGTTACAGAGAGAAGTGTTTGGAAACTGCAGTACAGAAGGACTGTTACAGAGAGCAGAGGTTGGAGACTGGGGTAGAGAAGAACTGTTGCAGAGATCAGAAGTTGGAGAGTGGGGTGCAGTAGGACTGTTACAGAGAGTAGAGGTTGGAGATTAGAGTGTAGAAGAACTGTTGCATAGAGTAGAGTTTGGAGACTGGGGTGCAGAAGGACCATTGCAGTGAGGAGAGGTGGGAGACTGAGGTGCAGAAGGACTGTTACAGAGAGCAGAGGTTCGAGACTGGGGTGCAGAAGGACCCTTACTGAGAGCAGAGTTTGGAGACTTCGGTACAGAAGGACTGTTACGGAGAGCAGAGTTCGGAGATAGGGTGCAGAAGGACTATTGCAAAGAAAAGAATTTGGAGACTGGGGTACAGAAGAAATGTTGCAGAGCACAGAGGTTCAAGACTGAGGTGCAGAGGGTCGGTGGAGAGAAGAAGATGGAGACTGGGGTTCAGCAGGCCTGTTACAGAGAGCATAAGTTGGAGACTGGGGTGCAGAAGGATCATAGCTGAGAGCAGAGTTTGGGAGACTGAGGTGCAGACGGATCTTTGCAGAGAGCAGACGTTTGAGACTGTGGTGCAGAACTATCTTTACAGAGAGCAGAGGATGAAATCTGTGGTGCAGAAGGACAGTTACAGAGAGCACAGATGGAGACTGGGGTTCAGAGAAAAGTTGCATAGAGCAGAAGGTGGAGACTTCGGTGCAGAAAAACTTTTGCAGAGAGCAGAGGTTGGAAACTAGGGTGCAGAAGAACTGATACAGAAAAGCCGTCGTTGGAGACTGGGGTGAAGAAGTACTGTTACAGAGAACAAAGGTTGTAGACTGCGGTACAGAAAGACTTTAAGTAGAGTAGATGTTGGAGACTGTGGGGCAGAAGGACTGATGCAGAGAACAGAGGCTGGAGACTGGGGTGCAGAAGGACCGTTGCAAAGAGCAGAGTTTGGAGACTGAGGTGAAAAAAGATTTTAGAAAGCAGAGCTAGGATACTGGGGTGCAGAAGGAATGTGCAGAAGCAGAAGGTGGAGACTGAGGTGCAGAAGGACTTTGCAGAGAGCAGAGGTTGGAAACTAGGGTGCAGAAGAACTGTTACAGAGAGCAGAGATTGGAGACTGGGGTACAGAATAACTGATACAGAGAAAAGTGTTTTGAACCTGGGGTGCAGAAGGACTGTTTGAGAAAACAGAGGTTGGATTCTGGGGTTCAGTATAACCGTTGCAGAGAGCACAGTTTGGAGATTGATGTGCAGAAGGGCTGTTATAGAGAGCAAAGTTTGGAAAC
The DNA here is from genome assembly GCF_052094955.1 of Ictidomys tridecemlineatus. Lineage (NCBI taxonomy): Eukaryota > Metazoa > Chordata > Mammalia > Rodentia > Sciuridae > Ictidomys > Ictidomys tridecemlineatus. Next base: position 20,754 of record NW_027522159.1, on the reverse strand, counting down.
CAGGGTGAAGAAGGATCTTACAGAGAGAAAAGATCAGAGACTGGGGTGCAGAAGGACTATTGCAGAGAGCAGAGGTTGGAGACTGAGGTGCAGAAGGATCATTGCAGAGAGAAGTTTTGAGACTGGGCTGCATTAGGCCTGTTATAAAGAGCAGAGTTTTAGAGACTGGGGTGCAAAGGACCTGGTAGAGAGAAGAGGTTGAAGACTTGTTAGCAGAAGGATTGTTACAGATAGCAGAGTTTGGAGACTGGGGTGCAGAAGGATCGTTGCAGAGATCAGAGGTTTCAGACTGAGGCTTAGAAGGACTGTTACAGAGAGCAGAGTTTGGAGTCTGAGTTGGAGAAGGACTGTTTCAGAGAGCAGATATTGAATTCCTGGGGTGCTGAAGGATCGTTTCAGAGAGCACAGTTTGGAGACTGGGGTTCAGAAGGCCTGTTACAGAGAGCAGAGGTTGAAGACTGGGGTGCAGAAGGCCTGTTACAGAGAGCAGAGGTTAAATACTGGGGTTCAGAAGGACTGTTAAAGAGAGCAGAGTTTGAGACTGAGGTGCAGAAGGATCGTTGCAGAGAGAAAAGGTTGGAGACTGGGGTGCAGAAAAACTTTTAGAGAGAGCAGATTTTTAAGACTGGGGTGCAGAATACCTTGTACAGAGACCAGAGGTTGGAGACTGGGATGCAGAAGGATTGTTACAGATAGCACAATTTGGAGACTGGGGTGCAGAATTATCGTCACAGAGAGAAGAGGGTTCAAACTGAGGCTTAGAAGGACTGTTACAGAGAGCAGAGGTTGAAATCTTAGGTGCAGAAGGACTGTTACAGAAAGCAGAGTTTGGCAATTGGCGTGCAGAAGGACCATTATAGACAGAAGACGTTGGAGACTGGGGTTCAGAAAACCTGTTACAGAGAGCAGAGTTTTGAGACTGAGATGCAGAAGACCTTGTACAGAGAGCAGACGTTGAAAAACTGCGATGCAGAAAGATTGTTACAGAGAGCAGAGTTCGAGACTGGGGTGCAGAAGGACTATTACAGAGAGCGAAGTTTAAAGACTGAGGTGCAGAAGGATTTATACAGAGAGCAGATTTTGGATACTGAAGTGCAGAAGGACTGTTACAGAGAGCAGAGTTTGGAGACTGAGGTGCAGAAGGATTGTTATAGAGAGCAGAAGTTTGAGATTGAAGTGCAGAAGGACTTTTACAGAGAACAAAGGTTGGAGACTTGGGTGTAGAAGGAGCATTGCAGAGAGCAGAGGTTGGAGACTCAGAGGCAGAAGGATCCTTGCAGAGAGCAGAGTTTTCAGACTGTGATGCAGAAAGATCGTTACAGAGAGCAGAGGTTAAAGACTGGGGTGCAGAAGGACTGTTACAGAGAGCACAGATGGATACTGGGGTGCAGAAGAAATGTAGCAGAGAGCAGAACTTAGAGATGGGGTGCAGAAGGACTGTTACTGAGAGCTGAGGTTTGAGACTGGGATGAAGAAGAACTGATACAGAAAGCTGATGTTGGAGACTTGGGTGCAGAAGGACCGTTACAGAGAGCAGAGGTTGCAGACTGCAGTACAGAAGGACTGTTACAGAGAGCAGAGGTTGGAGACTTAGGTGCAGAAGGACTGATGCAGAGAACAGAGATTGGTGACTGTGGTGCAGAAGAATCGTTGCACAGAGTAGAGTTTGGAGACTGAGGTGCAGAAGGATTTTTAAAGAGAGCAGAGGTTGGAGACTTGGGTGCAGAAGGACTGTTGCAGAGAGCAGAGGATGAAGACTGAGGTGAAGAAGAATCGTTGCAGAGAGAAGAGGTTGGAGACTGGGTTGCAGAAAGCCTGTTACAGAGTGCAGAGTTTGAAGAGTGGGGTGCAGAAGGTCTGTTACAGAGAGCAGAGTTTTGAGCCTGGGGTGCAGAAGCACTGTTGCATATAGCACAGTTTCGAGACTGGGTTGCAGAAAGATCTTATAGAGAGCATTTTGGAGTCTGAGGTTCAGAAGATTTGTTACAGAGAGCAAAGTTTGGAAACTGGGGTGCAGAACGATTGGTGAAGAGAGCAGAGTTTTCAGACTAAGGTCTAGAAGGACTGTTGTACAGAGCAGATATTGGATCCTGGGGTGCTGAAGGATCGTTGAAGAGAGCAGTGGTTTGAGACTGGGGTGTAGAAGGAGTGTAACAGAGAGCAGAGTTTGGAGATTGGGTGGCAGAAAAAGTGTTACCGAGAGAAGATGTTGGAGACTGAGGTGCAGAAGGACTGTTGCAGAGAGCAGAGTTTGGAGACTTAGGTGCAGAAGGACTGTTACAAAGGGCAGCGGTCGGAAACTGGGGTGCAGAAGGACCATTGCAGAGAGCAGAAGTTGGAACCTGAGGAGAATAAGGATCATTGCAGAGAGCAGATGTTGGACACTGGGGTGCAGAAGGACTGTTACAAAGAGCAGAGTTTTTAGAATGGTTGCAGAAGAATCTTACAGAGAGCAGATTTTGGAGACTGAGGTGCAGAAAGACTTTTACAGAGAGTAGCGGTTGGAGACTTAGGAGCAGAAGGTCTGTTGTAGAGAGCAGAGGTCGAATACTGAGGTCCAGAATGATTGTTACAGAGATCAGAGGTTGGAGACTGCGGTGCAGAAGGAGTGTAACAGAGAGCAGAGTTTGGAGATTGGGGTGCAGAAAAATTGTTACCGAGAGCAGAGGTTGGGGACTGGGGTGCAGAAGGATCATTGCAGAGAGCAGTTGTTTGAGACTGGGGTGTAGAAGGACTGTTGCAGAAAGAAGAGGTTGGAGACTGGGGTGCAGAAGGACTGTTGCAGAGAGCAGAGGTTGGAGACTGAGGTACAGAAGGACTGTCACAGAGAGCAGAGGCTGGAGACTGGGGTGCAGAATAACTGATATGGAAAGTAGAGTTTGGAGACTGGGGTGCAGAAGGACCGTTAAAGACAGCAGAGGTTGGAGACTGCAGTACAGAAGAACTGTTACAGACAGCAGAGTTTGGAGCCTGGGGTGCAGAAGGACTGTTGCAGAGAATAGAGGTTGGAAACTGGGGTGCATAAGGGCTGTCACAGAGAGCAGAGGTTGGAGACTGAGTTGTAGAAGGATTGTTACAGAGAGCAGAGGTTGAAAACTGAGGTGCAGAACGATCGTTGCAGAGAGCAGAGGTTGGAGACTTGGGTGCAGAAAGACTGTTGCAGAGAGCAGAGGTTGAAGACTGAGGTGCAAAAGGATCGTGGCAGAGAGAAAAGTTTGGAGACTGGGGTGCAGAAGGCCTGTTACAGAGAGCAGAATTTGGAAACTGGGGTGCAGAAGACCTGTTAGAGAGAGCAGATTTTGGAGACTGGGGTGCAGAAGGTTTGTTACAGATAGCACAGTTTGGAGACTAGGGTACAGAAGGATCGTTGCAGAAAGCAGAGGTTTCAGACTGAGGCATAGAAGGACTTATACAGAGAACAGAGTTTGGAATCTGAGGTTCAGAAGGACTGTAACAGAAAGCAGAGGTTGGATATTCGCGTGTAGAAAAACCGTTAGAGAGAGAAGAGGTTGGAGAATGTGGTACAGAAGGACTGTTACAGAGAGCAGAGTTTGGAGACGGGTAAAGAAGGACCATTGCAGAGAGCATATGTTAGACACTGGGGTGGAGAAGGACTGTTACAGAGAGCAGACGTTGGAGACTGAGGTTCAGAAGGATTGTTACAGAGAGCAGAGGTGGAGACTGAGGAGCAGAAGGACAATTAGAGAGAGCAAAGGTTGGAGACTGAGGTGCAGAAGAACTTTTACAGAGAGCAGAGTTTTGATACTGGGGTGCAGAAGGACTGTTGCAGAGAGCAGAGTTTGGAAACTGGGATGAAAAAGGATCTTCCAGAGAGCAGAGTCTGGAGACTGGTGTGCAGAAGGACTGTTGCCGAGAGCAGAGGTTGGAGACTGGGTTGGAGCAGGACTGTTACAGACAGCAGAGGTTGGAGACTGAGATGCAGAAGGATCATTTCAGAGAGTAGAGGTTGGAGACTGCAGTGCAGAAAGACCGTTACAGATTGCAGAGGTTGAATACTGAGGTTCAGAAAGTCTTTTACAGAGAGGAGAATTTGGAGACTGGGGTGTCAAAGGATTCTTACACAGAGCAGAGGATGGAGACTGGGGTGCACAAGGAGTGTTACAGAGAGCAGAGTTTGGAGATTGCGGTTCAGAAGAACTGTTACAGAGAGCAGAGATTGGAGACTGTGGTGCAGAAGGCCTGTTACAGAGAGCAGAGTTTGGAGACTGTGGTGCAGAAAGATCGTTACAGAGAGCAGAGGTTGGAGACTGAGGTTCAGAAGGATTGTTACAGATAGCAGATTTTTGACACTGATGTGCAGAAGGACTGTTACATAGAGCAGAGCTTGGAGTATGGGGTGCAAAAGGACTGTTGTAGAGAGAAGAGTTTGAAGACTGGGGTGCAGAAGCATCGTTGCAGAGAGCAGAGTTTGGAGACTGAGGTGCAGAAGGATCACTAAAGAGAGCAGAGTTTGGAGACCAGGGTGCAGTAGGATAGTTACAGAGAGCACAGGTCTGAGACTGGGGTGCAGAAAAAATGTTGCAGAGTGCAGAGGTTGGAGACTGGGATGCAGAAGTACTGTAGCAGAGAGCAGAGGTTGGAGACTTGGGTGTTGAAGGACTGTTGCAGAGAGCAGACATTGAAGACTGGGATGCAGAAGGATCCTTGCAGAGAGCAGAGGTTGGAGACTGGGGTGTAGAAGGACTGTTGCAGAGAGCAGAGATTGGAGACTGGGGTGCAGAAGGACTGTTGTAGAGAGCAGATGTTGGAGACTGAGGTGCAGTAGGACTGTTACAGAGAGCAGAGGTTTTACACTGGGGTGCAGAATAACTGATACGGAATGTAGAGTTTTTAGTCTAGGGTATAGAAGGACTTTTACAGAGAACAGATTTTGTAGCCTGGGGTGCAGAAGGACTGTTGCGGAGAACAGAAGTTGGAGACAGGGGTGCAGAAGGGCCTTTGCAGAGAGATGAGGTTGGAGACTGAGGGGCAAAAGGCCTGTTACAGAGAGCAGAGTTTGGACACTGGGTTGCTGAAGACCTGTTACAGAGAGCAGAGGTTGGAGACTAGGGTGTATAAGGATTGTTATAGATGGCACAGTTTGGAGACTGGGGTGTAGAAGGATCGATGCAGAGAGAAGAGCTTTCAGACTGATTCTTAGAAGGACTGTTACAGAGAGGAGAGGTTGGAGTCTGAGGTCCAGAAGGACTGTTATAGAAAGCAGAGGTTGGTAATTGGGGTGCAGATGGACCCTTACAAAAAGAAGAGGTTGGAGACTGCGATACAAAAGGACTATTACAGAGAGCAGAGTTTGGAGACTGGGTAGAGGAAGGATCGTTGAAGAGAGCAGATGTTGGAGACTCGGGTGCAGAAGGACTGTTAGAGAGAGCAGAGGATGGAGACTGAGTTGCAGAAGGACAGTTACAGAGAGCACAGGTTGGAAAGTGGGGTTCAGAATAAATGTTGCAGAGAGCAGAGTTTGGAGACTTCGGTGCATAAAGACTGATGCAAAGAGCAGAGGTTTGAGACTGGGGTGCAGAAGTATCGTTGCAGAGAGCAGAGGTTGGAAACTAAGGTGCAGAAGGATCGTTACACAGAGCAGATTTTGGTTCCTGGGGTGTAAAAGGACTGCGGCAGAGAACAGAGGTTGGAGACTGAGGGGCAAAAGGACTGATACACAGAGCAGAGGTTGGAGACAGGGCTGAAGAAGAACTGATACACAAAGCAGAGTTTGGAGACTGGGGTTAAGAAGGACCGTTACAGAGAGAAGAGTTTTGAAACTCTAGAACAGAAGGACTTTTACATAGAGCAAAGTTTGGAGACCGTGATGCAGAAGGACTGTTGCAGAGAACAGAGGGTGGAGACTGGGGTGCAGAAGGATTCTTACAGAGAGCAGAGTTTAGAGAATAAGGTGCAGTACGACCGTTGCAGTGAGCAGATGTTGGAGACTGGGGTGCAGAAGAACTGTTAGAGAGAACAGAGTTAGGAGACTGAGGTGCAGAAGGATCGTTTCAGAGATTAGAATTTGGAGACTGGGGTGCAGAAGGACCATTACCGATTGCAGAGGTTGGAGACTGAGGTGCAGAAAAACTTTTACAGAGAGCAGATTTTGGATACTGAAGTGCAGAAAGACTGTTACAGAGAGCAGAGTTTGGAGACTGAGGTGCAGAAGGATTATTGTAGAGAGCATAGGTTTGAGACTGAAGTTCACAAGGACTCCTACAGAGAACAGAGATTGGAGACTGGGGTGCAAAAAAAATCATTGCAGAGAGCAGAGGTTGGAGACTGAGGGGCAGAAGGATCCTTGCAGAAGCAGAGGTTTCAGACTGTGATGCAGAAAGATCGTTACAGAGAGCAGAGGATGGAGACTGGGGTGCAGAAGGATCTTATAGAGAGCATTTTGGAGTCTGAGGTTCAGAAGTTTTGTTACAGAGAGCAAAGTTTGGAAACTGGGGTGCAGAACGATTTGTGCAGAGAGCAGATATTTCAGACTGAGGTGCAGAAGGACTGTTGCACAGAGCAGATATTGGATTCTGGGGTGCTGAAAGATCGTTGAAGAGAGCACAGGTTGGAGACTGGGGTGCAGAAGGCCTGTTACAGAGAGCAGAGGTTGAAGACTGGGGTGCAGAAGGCCTGTAACAGAGACCAGAGTTTGGAGACTGGGGTGCAGAAAGACTGTTACAGAGAGCAGAGTTTTAAGAATGGGTTGCAGCAGGATCTTACAGAGAGCATATTTTGGAGACTGAGGTGCAGAAGGACTTTTATAGAGAGTAGACTTTGGAGACTTAGGAGCACAAGGACTGTTGTAGAGAGCAGAGGTTGGAGACTGAGGTTCAGAAAGATTGTTACAGAGATCAGAGAATGGAGACTGAGGTGCAGAAGGAGTGTAACAGAGAGCAGAGTTTGGAGATTGAGGTGCAGAAATAGTGTTACCGAGAGCAGATATTGGAGACTGGGGTGCAGAAGGACTGTTGCAGAGAGTAGAGTTTGGAGACTTAGGTGCAGAAGGACTGTTACAAAGGGCAGCGGTTGGAAATGGGGTGCAGAAGGACCATTGCAGAGAGCAGAAGTTGGAATTTGGGGAGAATAAGAATCGTTGCAGAGAGCAGATGTTGGACACTGGTGTGAAGAAGGACTTTACAGAGAGCAGAGTTTTAAGAATGGGTTACAGAAGGATCTTACAGAGAGCAGATTTTGCAGTCTGAGGTGCAGAAGGACTTTTACAGAGAGGAGCGGTTGGAGACTTAGGAGCAGAAGGACTGTTGTAGAGAGCAGAGTTTGAATACTGAGGTCCAGAATGATTGTTACAGAGATCAGAGGGTGGAGACTGCGGTGCAGAAGGAGTGTAACAGAGAGCAGAGTTTGGAGATTGGGGTGCACAAAAACTGTTACCGAGAGCAGAGGTTGGAGACAGGGGTGCAGAAGGATCGTTGCAGAGAGCAGTGGTTTGAGACTGGGGTGTAGAAGGACTGTTGCAGAGATAAGAGGTTGGAGACTGTGGTGCAGAAGGACTGTTGCAGAGAACAGAGGTTGGAGACTTAGGTGCAGAAGGACTGTTACAACGAGAAACGGTTGGAAACTGGGGTGCAGAATGACCATTGCAGAGAGCAGAAGTTGGAATTTGGGGAGAATAAGGATCGTTGCAGAGAGAATATGTTAGACACTGAGGTGCAGCAGGACTGTTACAGAGACCAGAGTTTTTACAATGGGTTAGAAGGATCTCACAGAGAGCAGATTTTGGAGACTGAGGTGCAGAAGGAGTTTTACAAAGAGTAGAGGTTGGAGACTTAGGAGCAGAAGGACTGTTGTAGAGATAAGAAGGTTGGAGACTGAGGTCCAGAATGATTGTTACAGAGATCAGATAGTGGAGACTGGGGTGCAGAAGGAGTGTTACTGAGAGTGGAGTTTGGAGATTGGGGTGCAGAAAAACTGTTACCAAGAGCAGAGTTTGGAGACTGGTGTGCAGAAGGATCGTTGCACAGAGCAGTGGTTTGAGACTGGGGTGTAGAAAGACTGTTGCAGAGAGAAGAGGTTGGAGACTGGGGTGCAAAAGGACTGTTGCAGAGAGCAGAGGTTGGAGACTGAGGTTCAGAAGGACTGTCACAGAGAGCAGAGGCTGGAGACTGGGGTGCAGAATAACTGATATGGAAAGTAGAGTTTGGAGACTGGGGTGCAGAAGGACCGTTAAAGACAGCAGAGGTTGGAGACTACAGTATAGAAGAACTGTTACAGACAGCAGAGTTTGGAGCCTGGGGTGCAGAAGGACTGTTGCAGAGAACAGAGGTTGAAAACTGGGGTGCAGAAGGGCTGTCACAGAGAGCAGAGGTTGGAGACTGAGTAGCAGAAGGATTGTTACAGAATGCAGAGGCTGAAAACTGAGATGCAGAACGATCGTTGCAGAGAACAGAGGTTGGAGACTTGGATGCAGAAGGACTGTTGCAGAGAGCAGAGGTTGAAGACTGAGGTGCAGAAGGATCGTTTCAGAGAGAAATGTTTGGAGACTGGGGTGCAGAAGGCCTGATACAGAGAGCAGAATTTGGAGACTAGGGTGCAGAAGACCTGTTAGAGAGAGCAGAGTTTGGAGACTGGGTTGCAGAAGGTTTGTTACAGATAGCACAGTTTGGAGACTAGGGTGCAGAAGGATCGTTGCAGAGAGCAGAGGTTTCAGACTGAGGCTTAGAAAGACTTATACAGAGAACAGAGTTTGGAATTTGAAGTTCAGAAGGACTGTAACAGAAAGCAGAGGTTGGCAATTCGTGTGTAGAAAAACCGTTATAGACTGAAGAGTTTGAAGACTGTGGTACAGAAGGACTGTTACAGAGAGCAGAGTTTGGAGACTGGGGTGCAAAAGGACCATTGCAGAGAGCATATGTTAGACACTGGGGTGGAGAAGGACTGTTACAGAGAGCAGATGTTGGAGATTGAGGTTCAGAAGGATTGTTACAGAGAGCAGAGGTGGAGACTGGGGGACAGAAGGACCATTAGAGAGAGCAAAGTTTGGATACTGAGGTGCAGAAGAACTTTTACGGAGAGCAGAGTTTGGATACTGCGGTTCAGAAAGACTGTTGCAGAGAGCAGAGGTTGGAGACTGAGGTGCAGAAGGATCATTGCAGAGAGATAAATTCGGAGACTGGGGTGCAGAAGGCCTGTTACAGAGAGCAGAATTTGGAGACTGGGGTGCAGAAGACCTGTTAGAGAGAGCAGAGTTTGGAGACTGGGTTTCAGAAGGACCGTTGCAGAGAGCAGATGTTGGACACTGGGGTGGAGAAGGACTGTTACAAAGAGCAGACGTTGGAGACTGAGGTTCAGAAGGATTGTTACAGAGAGCAGAGGTGGAGCCTGGGGGGCAGAAGGACCATTAGAGAGAGCAAAGGTTGGAGACTGAGGTGCAGAAGAACTTTTACAGAGAGGAGAGTTTGGATACTGGGGTGCAGAAGGACTGTTGCAGAGAGCAGATTTTGGAGACTGGGATGAAAAAGGATCTTCCAGAGAGCAGAGTCTGGAGACTGGGGTGCACAAGGAGTGTTACAGAGAGCAGAGTTTGGAGACTGAGGTGCAGAAGGATCCTTGCAGAGAGAAGAGGTTGGAGACTGGGTTGGAGAAGGACTTTACAGACAGCAGAGTTTGGAGACTGAGGTGCAGAAGGATCGTTTCAGAAAGTAGAGTTTGGAGACTGGGGTGCAGAAAGACCGTTTCAGATTGCAGAGGTTGAATACTGAGGTGCAGGAAGTCTTTTTTTTTTATTGATTGTTCAAAACATTACAGAGCTCAAGACATATCATCTTTCATACATTCGACTCAATTGGGTTTTGAACTCCCCAAATACATAATACAGACTCACTTCTGTTACATACTCACATTTTTACATAATGGCATATTAGTGACTGTTGTATTCTGCTACCTTTCCTATCCCCTACTATCCCCCCTCCCCTCCCCTCCCCTCCCATCTTCCCTCTCTACCTCCTCTGCTGTTGTTCAATTCTCTCCCCTTTTTCCCCCCACCCCCTTGCCCCTCATAACCTCTTATAATTTTGTGTATCACTGAAGGTCTCCTACCATTTTCATATGTTTTCCCTTCTCTCTTCCTTTCTCTCCCCCCATTCGTCTTAGTTTACTGTTAGTCTTTTCCTCATGCTCTTCCTTCCTGTTCTATTCTTAGTGGCTCTCTTTATATCAAAGAAGACATTTGACATTTGTTTTTTAGGGCTTGGCTAGCTTCACTTAGCATAATCTGCTCTAATGCCATCCATTTCCCTGCAAATTCTATGATTTTGCCGTTTCTTAGTGCTGCATAATACTCCATTGTGTCTAGCTGCCACAATTTTTTTATCCACTCATCTACTGAAGGGCATCTAGGTTGGTTCCACAGTCTAGCTATTGTGAATTGTGCTGCTATAATCATTGATGTGGCCGTATCCGTATAGTGTGCTCTTCTAAGGTCCTCAGGGAATAGTCCAAGAAGGGCAATAGCTGGTTCAAATGGTGGATCCATTCCCAGCTTTCCCAGGAATCTCCATACTGCTTTCCAAATTGGCCTCACCATTTTGCAGTCCCACCAGCAGTGAACAAGTGTGCCCTTTTCCCCACATCCTCGCCAACACTTATTGTTGTTTGACTTCATAATGGCTGCCAATCTTACAGGAGTGAAATGGTATCTTAGGGTGGTTTTGATTTGCATTTCTCTGATTGATAGAGATGGTGAGCATTTTCTCATGTGCTTGTGGATTGATTGTATGTCCTCCTCTGAGAAGTGTCTGTTCAGGTCCTTGGCCCATTTGTTGATTGGATTATTAGTTATCTTATTGTTTAATTTTTTGAGTTCTTTGTACATTCTGGATATTACGGCTCTATCTGAGGTGTGAGGGGTAAAAATTTGTTCCCAGGATGTAGCCTCTCTATTTACCTCTTTTACAGTTTCTCTTGCGGAGAAAAAACTTTTTAGTTTAAGTAGGTCCCATTTGTTTATTCTTGTTATTAACTCTTGGGCTACGGGCGTTCTATTAAGGAATTTGGAGCCCGACCCCACAATATGTAGATTGTAGCCAACTTTTCCTTCTATCAGACGCAGTGTCTCTGTTTTTATATCTAGCTCCTTGATCCATTTTGAGTTAACTTTTGTGGCTGGCGAGAGAAAGGGATTCAGTTTCATTTTGTTGCATATGGATTTCCAATTTTCCCAACACCATTTGTTGACGATGCTATCCTTCCTCCATTGCATGCTTTTAGCCCCTTTATCAAATATAAGATAGTTGTAACTTTGTGGATTGGTCTCTGTGTCCTCTATTCTGTACCATTGGTCCACCTGCCTGTTTTGGTACCAGTACCATGCTGTTTTTGTTACTATTGCTTTGTAGTACAGTTTGAGCTCTGGTATTGCTATACCTCCAGATTCACACTTCCTGCTTAGAATTGCTTTTGCTATTCTGGGTCTTTTGTTTTTCCATATGAATTTCATGATTGCTTTATCTATTTCTACAAGAAATGTCTTTGGGATTCTGATTGGCATCGCATTAAACCTGTAGAGAACTTTGGGTAATATCGCCATTTTGATGATGTTAGTTCTGCCTATCCATGAACAGGGTACATTTTTCCATCTTCTGAGATCTTCTTCTATCTCTCTCTTTAGGGTTCTGTAGTTTTCATTGTATAAATCTTTCACCTCTTTTCTTAGGTTGATTTCCAAGTATCTTATTTTCTTTGAGGATATTTTGAATGGAGTGGTTTTCCTTATTTCCATTTCAGAGGTTTTGTTGCTGATATACAGGAATGCCTTTGATTTGTGCGTGTTGATTTTATATCCTGCCACTTTGCTGAATTCATTTATTAACTCTAGCAGCTTCTTTGTAGATCCTTTTGGGTCTGTTAAGTAAATTATCATGTCATCTGCAAATAGCGATAATTTAATTTCTTCTTTTCCTATTTTTATGCCTTTAATTTCTTTTGTCTGTCTAATTGCTCTGGCTAGTACTTCGAGAACTAAATTGAATAGAAGTGGTGATAGAGAACATCCCTGTCTTGTTCCAGATTTTAGTGGGAATGCCTTCAGTTTTTCTCCTTTTAGGATGATGCTAGCCTGAGGTTTAGCATATATAGCTTTTACAATGTTGAGGTAAGTTCCTGATATCCCTAGTTTTTCTAATGTTTTGAACATAAAGGGATGTTGTATTTTGTCAAATGCCTTTTCTGCATCTATCGAGATGATCATATGGTTCTTGTCTTTAAGCCTATTGATGTGGTGAATAGCATGTATTGATTTCCGTATATTGAACCAGCCTTGCATCTCAGGGATGAATCCTACTTGATCATGGTGCACAAGTTTTCTGATATGTTTTTGTATTCGATTCGCCAGAATTTTATTGAGAATTTTTGCATCCAAGTTCATTAGAGATATTGGTCTGTAGTTTTCTTTCTTTGAAGTGTCTTTGTCTAGTTTTGGGATCAGGGTGATGTTGGCCTCATAGAATGAATTTGGAAGAGCTCCTTCTTTTTCTATTTCTTGAAATAGTTTGAAAAGTATTGGTGTTAGTTCTTCTTTGAAGGTTTTGTAGAACTCCGCTGTAAACCCATCAGGTCCAGGGCTTTTCTTGGTTGGTAGTCTTTTGATGGCTTCTTCTATTTCTTCCTTTGTTATTGGTCTGTTTAAATTGTGTGTGTCTTCCTGTCTCAATCTGGGCAAATCATATGCCTTCAGAAATTTATCGATATCTTTGCTATCTTCTATTTTATTAGAATATAGGGTTTCAAAATACTTTCTAATTATCTTCTGTATTTCTGTAGTGTCTGTTGTGATATTGCCTTTTTCATCCCGTATATTAGTAATTTGAGTTCTCTCTCTTCTTCTTTTTGTTAGCATAGCTAAGGGCTTGTCTATCTTATTTATTTTTTCAAAGAACCAACTTTTAGTTTTATCAATTTTTTCAATGGTTTTTTTTGTTTCAATTTCGTTTATTTCTTCTCTAATTTTAATTATTTCTTGTCTTCTACTACAATTGCTGTTGTTTTGTTCTTCCTTTTCTAGGGTTTTGAGGTGTAGTGTGAGTTCATTTATTTGTTGGTTTTTTCTTTTTTTGATGAAAGAACTCCAGGATATGATTTTCCCTCTTAAAACTGCTTTCATTGTGTCCCATAGATTCCGGTATGTTGTGTCTGTATTATCATTTGACTCTAAGAAGTTTTTTATCTCTTCCTTTATGTCCTCTGTAACCCATTGATCATTCAATAACATATTGTTCATTTTCCATGTGGTGTAAGATTTTTCCTTCCTTTTTTTATCATTGATTTCCAATTTCATTCCATTATGGTCAGATATGGTGCATGGTATTATCTCCACACTTTTATATTTACTAAGATTTGCCTTATGGCATAATATATGGTCTATTTTTGAGTAGGATCCATGTGCTGCTGAGAAGAACGTGTATCCACTTGATGATGGTTGGTATATTCTATATATGTCAGTTAGGTCTAGGTTATTGATTGTGCTGTTGAGTTCTATAGTTTCTTTATTCAGTTTTTGTCTAGAGGATCTGTCTAATGGCGAGAGCGGTGTGTTGAAGTCACCCGTAATTATTGTGTTATGGTCTATTTGACTCTTGAACTTGAGGAGCGTTTGTTTTATGTAGATTGCAGCTCCATTGTTTGGTGCATACAAATTGATAATTGTTATGTCTTGTTGGTGGATGGTCCCTTTTAACAGTATATAGTGTCCTTCTTTATCCTTCTCAATTAACTTAGGTTTGAAGTTGATTTTATTTGATATGAGTATGGCCACTCCTGCTTGCTTCCGAGGGCCATGTGAGTGGTATGATTTTTCCCAACCTTTTACCTTCAGCCTGTGTATGTCTTTTCCTATCATATGAGTCTCCTGAAGACAGCATATTGTTGGATTTGTTTTTTTGATCCAGGTTGCTAGCCTATGTCTCTTGATTGGTGAGTTTAGGCCATTAACATTTAAGGTTACAATTGAGATATGATTCGTACTTCCAGTCATGCTTCTTTATTTATTTATTTTAGTTTGGCTAGTTTTACTTTTTTGGTTATTTTCCTCCTCCTTTACTGAGAAACCTCTTGTTGTTAGTTTTGGGCAGTATTTTTCAGTTCCTCTTCTTGTAGTATATTGCTCAGAATGCTTTGCAGTGCTGGTTTTCTTGCTGCAAATTTTTTTTAGCTTTTTTTTTTTTTTCCCCAGAGATGAAAGATGGAATGGATTGCCAAATCCTGGAAGCCTACAGGACCCCAAACATTCAAAACTATAATAGACCAACTCCAAGACACATAATTATGAAGATAGCCAACATACAGGACAAGGAGAGAATATTAAAAGCTACCAGAGAAAAGAGACAAATTACATTCAGGGGTAAACCAATTAGGTTAACGACTGATTTTTCAGCACAGACTTTGAAAGCGAGAAGATCCTGGAACAATGTATTTCAAACGCTGAAAAATAATGGATTTCAACCAAGAATACTATATCCAGCAAAATTGAGCTTCAGATTTGACAACGAAATTAAAATCTTTCACAATAAACAAATGCAGGAAGTCTTTTACAGAGAGTAAAATTTAGAGACTGGGGTGTCAAAGGATTCTTACAGAGAGCAGAGGATGGTGACTGGGGTGCACAAGGAGTGTTACAGAGAGCAGAGTTTGGAGATTGCGGTTCAGAAGTACAGTTACAGAGAACAGAGTTTGGAGATGCGGTGCAGAAGGATTGTTACAGATAGCAGATTTTTGACACTGATGTGCATAAGGACTGTTACAGAGAACAGAGCTTGGAGTATGGGGTTCAAAAAGACTGTTGTAGAGAGAAGAGTTTGAAGACTGGGGTGCAGAAGGATCGTTGCAGAGAGCAGCAGAGGTTGGAGACTAAGGTGCAGAAGGATCGCTAAAGAGAGCAGAGGTTGGAGACCAGGGTGCAATAGGATAGTTACAGAGAGCACAGTTCTGACACTGGGGTGGAAAAAAAATGTTGCAGAGTGTAGAGGTTGGAGACTGGGATGCAGAAGTACTGTGGCAGAGAGCAGAGGTTGGAGACTTGGGTGTAGAATGACTGTTGCAGAGAGCAGACGTTGAAGACTGGAATGCAGAAGGATCCTTGCAGAAAGCAGAGGTTGGAGACTGGGGTGAAGAAGGACTGTTGCAAAGAGCAGAGATTGGAGACTGGGGTGCAGAAGGACTGTTGTAGAGAGCAGATGTTGGAGACTGAGGTGCAGTAGGACTGTTACAGAGAGCAGAGGTTTTACACTAGGGTGCAGAATAACTGATACAGAAAGTATAGTTTCTAGTCTAAGGTATAGAAGGACTGTTACAGAGAACAGATTTTGTAGCCTGGGGTGCAGAAGGACTGTTGCAGAGAACAGAAGTTGGAGACAGAGGTGCAGAAGGGCTGTTGCAGAGAGATGAGGTTGGAGACTGAGTGGCAGAAGGCCTGTTACAGAGAGGAGAGTTTGGACACTGGGTTGCAGAAGACCTGTTACAGAGAGCAGAGGTTGGAGACTAGGGTGCAGAAAGATTGATATAGATGGCACAGTTTGGAGACTGGGGTGTAGAAGGATTGATGCAGAGAGAAGAGCTTTCAGACTGATTCTTAGAAAGACTGTTACAGAGAGGAGAGATTGGAGTCTGAGGTCCAGAAGGACTGTTATAGAGAGCAGAAGTTGGTAATTGGGGTGCATATGGACCGTTTCAAAGAGAAGAGGTTGGAGACTGCGATACAAAAGGACTATTACAGAGAGAAGAGGTTGGAGACTGGGGAGAAGAAGGATTGTTGCAGAGAGCAGATGTTGGAGCCTGGGGTGCAGAAGGACTGTTAGAGAGAGCAGAGGATGGAGACTGAGTAGCAGAAGGAAAGTTACAGAGAGCACAAGTTGTAGAGTGGGGTTCAGAAAAAATGTTGCAGAGAGCAGAGTTTGGAGACTTGGGTGCATAAAGACTGATGCAGAGAGCAGATGTTTGAGACTGGGGTGCAGAAGTATCGTTGCAGAGAGCAGAGGTTGGAAACTAAGGTGCAGAAGGATCGTTACACAGAGCAGAGTTTGGTTCCTGGGGTGTAAAAGGACTGCGGCAGAGAACAGAGGTGGCAGACTGAGGGGCAAAAGGACTGATACACAGAGCAAAGGTTGGAGACTGGGGTGCAGAAGAACTGATACATAAAGCAGAGGTTGGAGACTGGGGTTAAGAAAGACTGTTACAGAGAGAAGAGTTTTTAAACTCCAGAACAGAAGGACTTTTACAGAGAGCAAAGTTTGGAGACTGTGATGCAGAAGGACTGTTGCAGAGAACAGAGGATGGAGACTGGGGTGCAGAAGCATTCTTGCAGAGAGCAGAGTTTGGAGACTGGGGTTCAGAAGGACCGTTGCAGCGAGCAGATGTTGGAGACTGGGGTGCAGAATGACTGTTAGAGAGAGAAGAGTTTGGAGACTGAGGTGCAGAATGATCGTTACACAGAGCAGAGTTTTGTTCCTGGGGTGTAAAAGGACTGCGGCAGTAAACAGAGGTTGGAGACTGAGAGGCAAAAGGACTGATACACAGAGCAGAGGTTGGAGACTGGGGTGCAGAAGAACTGATACACAAAACAGAGGTTGAAGACTGGGGTTTAGAAGGACCGTTACAGAGAGAAGAGTTTGGAAACTCCAGAAGAGAAGGACTTTTACCTAGAGCAAAGTTTGGATACCGTGATGCAGAAGAACTGTTGCAGAGAACAGAGGGTGGAGACTGGGTTGCAGAACTATTCTTACAGAGAGCAGAGTTTGGAGACTTTGGTGCAGAAGGACTGTTGCAGCGAGCAGATGTTGGAGACTGGGGTGCAGAATGACTGTTAGAGAGAGCAGAGTTTGGAGACTGAGGTGCAGAAAGATCGTTTCAGAGAGGAGAATTTGGAGACTGGGGTACAGACGGACCATTACAGATTGCAGAGGTTGGAGACTGAGGTGCAGAAGGACTTTTACAGAGAGCAGATTTTGGATACTGAAGTGCAGAAGGACTGTTAAAGAGAGCAGAGTTTGGAGACTGAGGTGCAAAAGGATTGTTATAGAGAGCAGAGGTTTGAGACTGAAGTGCACAAGGACTCCTACAGAGAACAGAGGTTGGAGACTGGGGTGCAAAAGGATCATTGCAGTGAGCAGAGGTTGAAGACTGAGGGGCAGAAGGATCGTTGCAGAAAGCAGAGGTTTCAGACTGTGATGCAGAAATATCGTTACTGAGAGCAGAGGTTGGAGACTGGGGTGCAGAAGGACAGTTACAGAGAGCACAGATGGAGACTGGGGTGCAGAAGAAATGTTTCAGAGAGCAGAACTTTGAGACTGTGGTGCTGAAGGATTGTTACTGAGAGCCGAGGTTTGAGATTGGGGCAAAAAATAACTGATACAGAAAGCTGACGTTGGAGACTGGGGTGCAGAAGGACCGTTACAGAGAGCAGAGGTTGCAGACTGCGGTACAGAAGGACTGTTACAGAGAGCAGAGGTTGGAGACTTAGGTGCAGAAGAACTGATGCAGAGAACAGAGGTTGGTGACTGGGGTTCTGAAGAACCGTTGCAGAGAGCAGAGTTTGGAGAATGAAGTGCAGAAGAATTTTTAAAGAGAGCAGAGGTTGGAGAATTGGGTGCTGTAGGACTGTTGCAGAGAGCAGAAAATGGAGACTGAGGTGAAGAAAAATCGTTGCAGAGAGAAGAGGTTAGAGACTGGGTTGCAGAAGCCTGTTACAGAGTGGAGAGTTTGAAGAGTGGGGTGCAGAAAGTCTGTTACAGAGAGCAGAGTTTTGAGCCTGGGGTGCAGAAGCACTGTTTCATATAGCACAGATTCGAGACTGGGTAGCAGAAGGATCTTATAGAGAGCATTTTGGAGTCTGAGGTTCAGAAGTTTTGTTACAGAGAGCAAAGTTTGGAAACTGGGGTGCAGATCGATTGGTGCAGAGAGCAGAGTTTCCAGACTGAGGTGCAGAAGGACTGTTGCACAGAGCAGATTTTGGATCGTGGGGTACTGTTGCAGAGAGCAGAGAATGGAGACTGAGGTGAAGAAGAATCATTGCAGAGAGTAGAGGTTTGAGATTGGGGTGCAGAAGAACTGTTGCAGAGAGTAGAGGTTGGAGACTGGGGTTGAGAAAGACTGTTGCAGAAAGTAGCATTTGGAGTTTGGGGTGCCACAGGACTGTTGCAGAGAGCAGAGGTTGGAGACGGAAGTGGAGAAGGACTATTACAGAGAGCAGAGTTTGGAGACTGGGGTACATAAGGACTGATACAGAAAGCAGAGGTTGGAGACTGGGGTGCAGAAGGACTATTGCAGAGAGCAGAGGTTGCAGACTGATGTGCAGAAGAACTGTTACAGCAGCAGATTTTGAAGTCTATGGTGCAGACAGACTGATACAGAAAGCAGAGGTTTGAAACTAGGGTGCAGAAGGACCATTAAAGAAAATATGGGATCCAACATGGCGGCCAGGGAGGAAGCAGCAATTCCAACGTCTCCACTTTAACGGCATAAGAAAGACCCATCGGAACAGCGGCAGCCTAACTACGGAGGAACTTTTGGCATAATTCCCTTAAGAAATGAGCTGCCGTGAACTGGTAGGTTTATTGGAAGTGACAGTTTGTCTCAGAGAAGTGGATCTTGGACGCTCACGCGGGCACAGAGGTCTAGTCCCGCAGCCATCAGCTTTTCCGGAAAGCGGCTTCTCTGGGAGGCTTAGCTCTGGATCTGGGAGGAGCCGCCTCACCTGCCCGGTTCCTAACCACGCGGCCGCAGCTACCTGGCTCTACAGGTAGCCCCGCAGCGGGTGCACAAATTAACTTCTGCAACCAGCAACTGCTTTTGCAAGCGGCGGACACCCGGAGCGACTTAGCCAGCTACGCCCGAACCGGAATTCAGTCTCCACCCGAACCGGAATTCAGTTTCCACCATCCTGGCTCCCCTGGGAGGCCTAGTGCTCACTCTGGGAGCAGCCGCCTCACCTACCCAGTCCCTAACCAGGCGGCCACAGCTACCCGGCAAAACATAAGGCCACACGGCGGGTGCAGAAGTCAAGTCCTGAAACCAGAAACCACTTTTGCCAGCAGCGGACACCTGGAGCGACATGTTCCGCCCCGCCCGAACCGGCAGTCGGCCTCCGGTTCGACCAACCGGCTCCCCTGGGAGGCCTAGTGCTCACTCTGGGAACAGCCGCCTCACCTGCCCGGTTCCTAACCCCACGGTCACAGCTACCCGGCTCTACAGGTGGGCCCCCCGGCGGGCACAGAGGTCCAATCCCGCAACCACCAGCAGCTACTGAAAGCGACGGCGGCCCGGAGCGGAGTGGCAGCCCAAACCGGCAGACGCCTCTGCCATATCGGCTCTCCCGGGAGGCCCTGCTCTCGCTCAGCAAACAGCAAAACCACCCGCCCGGATCTTAACCACGCAGACACAGCTACCCTGCTCTTCACGTTGCTCCCGGTGGCCCGACTCAGATAGAATGGTCCCCGCATTGCCCAGCACATGGCCATGCCCTCCGGGCTCTGCTAATAGCCTCGCCCACCTGGCGAACTACCGGGAAACTTCAAAATCTCTCTGTGGGCGTGACCGCAAGGACCAAAGGACTCTCGACACCCAACTCCCCTTACTGCCAGAGTCAGGCAGACCTGAGACCCACCAACAGAACAGGCCTAGAGGCCTGCCAGCATGGTAGATACGCCACTCCAATTGGAGTAGGGGCAGAGCAGAGCAGCCGCCCGCATCTGGATCAGGCCCAACGACCCAAGGGGGTGATAGTCATATCACCACAATTGGAGGGAGGACAGAGCAGAGCCGCCACCCGCAGACCTGCGAACAACCGGCAGAGCAGGACTAGCAGCCAGCCAGCGCGGTATTGAGATAACCCCAACTAGAGAAGGAGCACAGCCACTACCCGCCCTGCAAGGTAGATTTTTCAACAAAGAGCAATATAAATAATTAGGGGGAAAACTCATAAACACAACAGTTTCACCAAGCAGAAAGAAACGTGAGCAGCATGAAAAGACAAGGAAAGAAAGGACCACAAGCAATGCAGGTCAACTCAACTTTAGAAGAGGTAATAGCTGCAACAGATGGAATGTCAGATAAAGAGTTCAGGATATATATGCTTCAGATGATCTGGAGTCTCAAGGAAGACATGATACAGCAAAATCAGACAATGAAAGATCACATTGACAAACAAATCCAGGAAGTAAAAGATCAATTTCACAGAGAGATAGAGGTAATAAAAGACAAACAAATTGAAATCCTAGAAATGCAGGAAACAATAAACCAACTTAAAAACTCAATTGAGAATACTTCCAGCAATGTAGATCACTTAGAAGAGAGAACATCAGGCAATGAAGACAAAGTATTTCAACAGAAAAAGAACATAGACAGCTCAACAAGTCTGCTAAGAAACCATGAGCAGAACGTCCAAGAATTATGAGACAATATCAAAAGACCAAATTTAAAAGTCATTGGGATACAGGAAGGCACAGAGCTCCATACCAAAGGAAAAAACAGTCTATTCAGTGAAATAATACGAGAAAACTTCCCAGACTTGAAGAATGAGAAAGAATCCCAAATCCTAGAAGCCTAAAGGACACCGAATGTGCAAAATCATAAGAGATCCATACCTAGACAAATTATAATGAAGATGTCCAACATACAGAATAAGGAGCGAATTTTAAAAGCTGCAAGAGAAAGAAAGCAGATTACATTTAGGGACAAACCAATCAGGATAACAGCTGATCTCTCAACACAGACTCTGAAAGCTAGAAGATCCTGGAGTAACATATTTCA
>NW_027522158.1:0-30320 GCF_052094955.1 Ictidomys tridecemlineatus | reverse complement strand
AAAGTGAAACCTAAAAATGAAAACGGTTACTGCAAATAAACGGTTTAAACTGGAAGAAAGAAATTTTTTGAGCCAAGTGGTTTGGTGTACTCATCATTACCTGAAAGAATCATCAAGATTGGGTGAAAAAATGTTTGTTGAGATTTCAGGCAACTCGTAGTTTTTTGGAAGCTTGGCAACCCCTTTCCATGAAAGTGATTTTCGCCAGTCTCTGCTTAGGGCTACATGAACAGCACACAAACCATAGAGATAGAACTTCAAACTGCTTTATTGTGTCAAGTTTCAAAGAGCTAGCACAAACCGTGTTTTATTTAGAGTTCCAAATACATGTATCCCTATATGAGAAAACAGAGTGAAACCCACAAATTAAACCAGTTAGTGCAAACGAAAGGGTTAACCTAGAAGAACGAAATTTGGTGAGCCAAGTGCTTTTGGTGTACTGATCATTACCTGAAAGAATCATCAAGATTGGGTGAAAAAATGTTTGCTGAGATTTCAGGAAATCGTAGTTTTCTGGAAGCTTGGCAACCCCTTTCTATGAAAGTGATTTTCGCCAGTCTCTCCTTACAGCTACATCAACAGCAAACATACCATAGAGATAGAACTTGAAACTGATTTATTGTGTCAAGTTTCAAAGAGCTAGCACAAACTGTGTTTGATTTAGAGTTCCAAATACATGTATCAATATAGGAGAAAACAGAGAGAAACCTAAAAATTAAAATGGTTACTGCAAACGAACGGTTTAAACTAGAAGAACAAAATTTGTTGAGCCAAGTGGTTTTGGTGTACTGATCATTACCTGAAAGAATTAGCAAGATTGGGTGAAAAAATGTTTGCTGATATTTTAGGCAACTCGTAGTTTTTTGGAAGCTTGGCAACCCCTTTCCATGAAAGTGATTTTCGCCAGTCTCTGCTTAGGGCTACATGAACAGCAAACAAACCGTAGAGATAGAACTTGAAACTGCTTTATTGTGTCAAGTTTCAAAGAGCTAGCACAAACCGTGTTTGATTTAGAGTTCCAAATACATGAAACCCTATAGGAGAAAACAGAGTGAAACCTAAAAATGAAACGGTTACTGCAAATGAACGGTTTAACCTAGAAGAACGAAATTTGGTCAGCCAAGTTTTTTTGGTGTACTGATCATTACATGAAAGAATCATCAAGATTGGGTGAAAAAATGGTTGCTGAGATTTCAGGAAACTCGTAGTTTTTTGGAAGCTTGGCAACCCCTTTCCATGAAAGTGATTTTCACAAGTCTGTGCTTAGTGCTACATCAAAAGCAAACAAACCATAGATAAAGAACTTGAAACTGCTTTCTTGTGTCAAGTTTCAAAGAGCTAGCACAAACCGTGTTTGATTTAGAGTTCCAAATACATGTATCCCTATAGGAGAAAACAGAGTGAAACCTAAAAATGAAAACGGTTACTGCAAACGAACGGTTTAACCTAGAAGAACGAAATTTGGTGAGCCAAGTGGTTACGGTGTACTGATCATTACCTGAAAGAATCATTAAGATTGGGTGAAAAAATGTTTGCTGAGATTTCAAGAAACTCGTAGTTTTTTAAAAGCTTGGCAACCCCTTTCGATGAAAGTGATTTTCGCCAGTCTCTGCTTAGGGCTACATGAACAGCAAACAAACCATAGAGATAGAACTTGAAACTGCTTTATTGTGTCAAGTTTCAAAGAGGTAGCACAAACCGTGTTTGATTTAGAGTTTCAAATACATGTATTTCTATAGGAGAAAACAGAGTGAAACCTAAAATGAAAACGGATACTGCAAACGAACGGTTTAACCTAGAAGAACGAAATTAGGTGAGCCAAGTGTTTTTGGTGTAATGATCATTACCTGAAAGAATCATCAAGATTCTGTGAAAAAATGTTTGCTGAGATTTGAGGCAACTCTTAATTTTTCAAAGCTTGGCAACCCCTTTCCATTAAAGTGATTTTCGCCAGTCTCTGCTTAGGGCTACATCAACAGCAACGAAACCATAGAGATAGAACTTAAAACTGCTTTATTGTGTCAAGTTTCAAAGAGCTAGCACAAACCGTGTTTGATTTAGAGTTCCAAATACATGTATTCCTATAGGAGAAAACAGAGTGAAACCTAAAAATGAAAACGGTTACTGCAAACGAACGGTTTAACCTAGAAGAACGAAATTTGGTGAGCCAAGTTGTTTTGGTGTACTGATCATTACCTGAAAGAATCATTAAGATTGGGTGAAAAAATGTTTGCTGAGATTTCAGGCAACTCGTAGTTTTTTGGAAGCTTGGCAACCCCTTTCCATGAAAGTGATTTTCGCCAGTCTCTGCTTAGGGCTACATCAACAGCACACAAACCATAGAGATAGAACTTCAAACTGCTTTATTGTGTCAAGTTTCAAAGAGCTAGCACAAACCGTGTTTTATTTAGAGTTCCAAATACATGTATCCCTATATGAGAAAACAGAGTGAAACCCACAAATTAAACCGGTTAGTGCAAACGAAAGGGTTAACCTAGAAGAACGAAATTTGGTGAGCCAAGTGCTTTTGGTGTACTGATCATTACCTGAAAGAATCATCAAGATTGGGTGAAAAAATGTTTGCTGAGATTTCAGGAAATCGTAGTTTTCTGGAAGCTTGGCAACCCCTTTCAATGAAAGTGATTTTCGCCAGTCTCTGCTTAGGGGTACATCAACAGCAAACAAACCATAGAGATAGAACTTGAAACTGCTTTATTGTGTCAAGTTTCAAAGAGCTAGCACAAACTGTGTTTGATTTAGAGTTCCAAATACATGTATCAATATAGGAGAAAACAGAGAGAAACCTAAAAATTAAAATGGTTACTGCAAACGAACGGTTTAAACTAGAAGAACAAAATTTGTTGAGCCAAGTGGTTTTGGTGTACTGATCATTACCTGAAAGAATTAGCAAGATTGGGTGAAAAAATGTTTGCTGATATTTTAGGCAACTCGTAGTTTTTTGGAAGCTTGGCAACCCCTTTCCATGAAAGTGATTTTCGCCAGTCTCTGCTTAGGGCTACATGAACAGCAAACAAACCGTAGAGACAGAACTTGAAACTGCTTTATTGTGTCAAGTTTCAAAGAGCTAGCACAAACCGTGTTTGATTTAGAGTTCCAAATACATGTATCTCTATAGGAGAAAACAGAGTGAAACCTAAAAATGAAAACGGTTACTGCAAATGAACGGTTTAACCTAGAAGAACGAAATTTGGTCAGCCAAGTTTTTTTGGTGTACTGATCATTACATGAAAGAATCATCAAGATTGGGTGAAAAAATGGTTGCTGAGATTTCAGGAAACTCGTAGTTTTTTGGAAGCTTGGCAACCCCTTTCCATGAAAGTGATTTTCACCAGTCTGTGCTTAGTGCTACATCAAAAGCAAACAAACCATAGATAAAGAACTTGAAACTGCTTTCTTGTGTCAAGTTTCAAAGAGCTAGCACAAACCGTGTTTGATTTAGAGTTCCAAATACATGTATCCCTATAGGAGAAAACAGAGTGAAACCTAAAAATGAAAACGGTTACTGCAAACGAACGGTTTAACCTAGAAGAACGAAATTTGGTGAGCCAAGTGGTTACGGTGTACTGATCATTACCTGAAAGAATCATTAAGATTGGGTGAAAAAATGTTTGCTGAGATTTCAAGAAACTCGTAGTTTTTTAAAAGCTTGGCAACCCCTTTCGATGAAAGTGATTTTCGCCAGTCTCTGCTTTGGGCTACATGAACAGCAAACAAACCATAGAGATAGAACTTGAAACTGCTTTATTGTGTCAAGTTTCAAAGAGGTAGCACAAACCGTGTTTGATTTAGAGTTTCAAATACATGTATTTCTATAGGAGAAAACAGAGTGAAACCTAAAAATGAAAACGGATACTGCAAACGAACGGTTTAACCTAGAAGAACGAAATTAGTTGAGCCAAGTGTTTTTGGTGTAATGATCATTACCTGAAAGAATCATCAAGATTCTGTGAAAAAATGTTTGCTGAGATTTGAGGCAACTCTTAATTTTTCAAAGCTTGGCAACCCCTTTCCATTAAAGTGATTTTCGCCAGTCTCTGCTTAGGGCTACATCAACAGCAAACAAACCATAGAGATAGAACTTAAAACTGCTTTATTGTGTCAAGTTTCAAAGAGCTAGCACAAACCGTGTTTGATTTAGAGTTCCAAATACATGTATTACTATAGGAGAAAACAGAGTGAAACCTAAAAATGAAAACGGTTACTGCAAACGAACGGTTTAACCTAGAAGAACGAAATTTGGTGAGCCAAGTTGTTTTGGTGTACTGATCATTACCTGAAAGAATCATTAAGATTGGGTGAAAAAATGTTTGCTGAGATTTCAGGCAACTCGTAGTTTTTTGGAAGCTTGGCAACCCCTTTCCATGAAAGTGATTTTCGCCAGTCTCTGCTTAGGGCTACATCAACAGCACACAAACCATAGAGATAGAACTTCAAACTGCTTTATCGTGTCATGTTTCAAAGAGCTAGCACAAACCGTGTTTTATTTAGAGTTCCAAATACATGTATCCCTATATGAGAAAACAGAGTGAAACCCACAAATTAAACCGGTTAGTGCAAACGAACGGGTTAACCTAGAAGAACGAAATTTGGTGAGCCAAGTGCTTTTGGTGTACTGATCATTACCTGAAAGAATCATCAAGATTGGGTGAAAAAATGTTTGCTGAGATTTCAGGAAACTTGTAGTTTTCTGGAAGCTTGGCAACCCCTTTCAATGAAAGTGATTTTCGCCAGTCTCTCCTTAGGGCTAAATCAACAGCAAACAAACCATAGAGATAGAACTTGAAACTGCTTTATTGTGTCAAGTTTCAAAGAGCTATCACAAACTGTGTTTTATTTAGAGTTCCAAATACATGTATCAATATAGGAGAAAACAGAGTGAAACCTAAAAATTAAAATGGTTACTGCAAACGAACGGTTTAAACTAGAAGAACGAAATTTGTTGAGCCAAGTAGTTTTGGTGTACTGATCATTACCTGAAAGAATTATCAAGATTGGGTGAAAAAATATTTGCTGAGATTTCAGGCAACTCGTAGTTTTTTGGAAGCTTGGTAACCCCTTTCCATAAAAGTGATTTTCGCCAGTCTCTGCTTAGGGCTACATGAACAGCAAACAAAGCATAGAGATAGAACTTGAAACTGCTTTATTGTGTCAAGTTTCAAAGAGCTAGCAGAAACCGTGTTTGATTTAGAGTTCCAAATACATGTATCCCTATAGGAGAAAACAGAGTGAAACCTAAAAATGAAAACCGTTACTGAAAACGAACGGTTTAACCTAGAAGAACGAAATTTGGTGAGCCAAGTGGTTTTGGTGTACTGATCATTACCTAAAAGAATCATCAAGATTGGGTGAAAAAATGTTTGCTGCGATTTCAGGCAACTCTTTGTTTTTTGGAAGCTTGGCAACCCGTTTCCATGAAAGTAATTTTCACCAGTCTCTGCTCAGGGCTACATCAACAACAAACAAACCATTGAGATAGAACTTGAAACTGCTTTATTGTGTCAAGTTTCTAAGAGCTAGCACAAACCGTGTTTGATTTAGAGTTCCAAATACATGTATCCCTATAGGAGAAAACAGAGTGAAACCTAAAAATGAAAACCGTTACTGAAAAGGAACGGTTTAACCTAGAAGAACGAAATTTGGTGAGCCAAGTGGTTTTGCTGTAGTGATCATTACCTAAAAGAATCATCAAGATTGGGTGAAAAAATGTTTGCTGCGATTTCAGGCAACTCTTTGTTTTTTGGAAGCTTGGCAACCCGTTTCCATGAAAGTAATTTTCACCAGTCTCTGCTTAGGGCTACATCAACAACAAACAAACCATTGAGATAGAACTTGAAATTGCTTTATTGTGTCAAGTTTCTAAGAGCTAGCACAAACCGTGTTTGATTTAGAGTTCCAAATACATGTATCCCTATAGGAGAAAACATAGTGAAACCTAAAAATGAAAACGGTTACTGCAAGCGAACGGTTTAACCTAGAAGAACGAAATTTGGTGAGCCAAGTTTTTTTGGAGTACTGATCATTACTTGAAAGAATCATCAAGATTGGGTGAAAAAATGTTTGCTGAGATTTCAGACAACTCGTAGTTCTTTGGAAGCTTGGCAACCCCTTTCCATGAAAGTGATTTTCTCCAGTCTCTGCTTAGGGCTACATCAACAGCAAACAAACCACAGAGATAGAACTTGAAACTGTTTTATTGTGTCACGTTTCAAAAAGCTAGCACAAACCGTGTTTCATTTAGAGTTACAAATACATGTATCCCTATAGGAGAAAACAGAGTGAACCCTAAAAATGAAAACGGTTACTGCAAACGAACGGTTTAACCTAGAAGAACGAAATTTGGTGAGCCAAATGGTTTTGGTGTACTGATCATTACCTGAAAGAATCATCAAGATTGGGTGAAAATATTTGCTGAGATTTCAGGCAACTCGTAGTTTTTTGAAAGCTTGGCAACCCCTTTCCATGAAAGTGATTTTCGCCAGTCTCTGCTTAGGGCTACATCAACAGAAAACAAACCATAGAGATAGAACTTGAAACTGCTTTATTGTGTCAAGTTTCAAAGAGCTAGAACAAACTGTGTTTGATTTAGAGTTCCAAATAAATGTATCAATATAGGAGAAAACAGAGAGAAACCTAAAAATTAAATTGGTTACTGCAAACGAACGGTTTAAACTAGAAGAACGAAATTTGTTGAGCCAAGTGGTTTTGGTGTACTGATCATTACCTGAAAGAATTATCAAGATTGGGTGAAAAAATGTTTGCTGATATTTCAGGCAACTCGTAGTTTTTTGGAAGCTTGGCAACCCCTTTCCATGAAAGTGATTTTCTCCAGTCTCTGCTTAGGGCTTCATGAACAGCAAACAAATCATTGAGATAGAACTTGAAACTGCTTTATTGTGTCAAGTTTCAAAGAGCTAGCACAAACCGTGTTTGATTTTGAGTTCCAAATACATGTATCCCTATAGGAGAAAACAGAGTGAAACCTAAAAATGAAAACGGTTACTGCAAACGAACGGTTTAAACTAGAAGAACGAAATTTGTTGAGCCAAGTGGTTTTGGTGTACTGATCATTACCTGATAGAATCATCAAGATTGGGTGAAAAAGTGTTTGCTGAGATTTCAGGAAACTCGTAGTTTTTTGGAAGCTTGGCAACCCCTTTCTATGAAAGTGATTTTTGCCAGTCTCTGCTTAGGGCTACATCAACAGCAAACAAACCATAGAGATAGAACTTGAAACTGCTTTCTTGTGTCAAGTTTCAAAGAGCTAGCACTAACCGTGTTTGATTTAGAGTTCCAAATACATGTATCCCTATAGGAGAAAACAGAGTGAAACACGAAATGAAAATGGTTTCTGCAAACGAACGGTTGAACCTAGAAGAACGAAGTTTCGTGAGCCAAGTGGTTTTGGTGTTCTGATCATTACCTGATATAATCATCAACATTGGGTGAAAAAATGTTTGCTGAGATTTCAGACAACTCGTAGATTTTTGGAAGCTTGGCAACCCCTTTCCATGAAAGTGATTTTCGCCAGTCTCTTCTTAGGGCTACATCAACAGCAAACAAACCACAGAGATAGAACTTGAAACTGTTTTATTGTGACACGTTTCAAATAGCTAGCACAAACTGTGTTTGACTTAGAGTTCCAAATACATGTATCAATATAGGAGAAAACAGAGTGAAACCTAAAAATTAAAATGGTTACTGCAAACGAACGGTTTAAACTAGAAGAATGAAATTTGTTGAGCCAAGTGGTTTTGGTGTACTGATCATTACCTGAAAGAATTATCAAGATTGGGTGAAAAAATGTTTGCTGAGATTTCAGGCAACTCGTAGTTTTTTGGAAGCTTGGCAACCTTTTTCCATGAAAGTGATTTTCGCCAGTCTCTGCTTAGGGCTACATCAACAGCAAACAAACCATTGAGATAGACCTTGAAACTGTTTATTGTGTCAAGTTTCAAAGAGCTAGCACAAACCGTGTTTGATTTAGAGTTCCAAATACATGTATCCCTATAGGAGAAAACAGAGTGAAACCTAAAAATAAAAACGGTTACTGCAAACGAACGGTTTAACCTAGAAGTACGAAATTTGGTGACACAAGTGGTTTTGGTGTACTGATCATTACCTAAAAGAATCATCAAGATTGGGTGAAAAAATGTTTGCTGCCATTTCAGGCAACTCATTGTTTTTTGGAAGCTTGGCAACCCCTTTCCATGAAAGTGATTTTCGCCAGTCTCTGCTTAGGGCTACATCAACAGCAAACAAACCAGAGAGATAGAACTTGAAACTGCTTTATTGTGTCAAGTTTCAAAGAGCTAGCACAAACCGTGTTTGATTTAGAGTTCCAAATACATGCATCCCTGTAAGATAAAATAGAGTGAAACCTAAAAGTGAAAACGGTTACTGCAAACGAAAGGTTTAACCTAGAAGAACGAAATTTGGTGAGCCTAGTGGTTTCGGTGTACTGATCATTACCTGGAAGAATCATCAAGATTGGGTGAAAAAATATTTGCTGAGATTTCAGGCAACTCGTAGTTTTTTGGATGCTTGGCAACCCCTTTCCATGAAAGTGATTTTCGCCAGTCTCTGCTTAGGTCTACATCAACAGCAAACAAACCATAGAGATACAACTTTAAACTCCTTTATTGTGTCAAGTTTCAAAGAGGTAGCACAAACCGTGTTTGATTTAGAGTTCCAAATACATGTATCCCTATAGGAGAAAACAGAGTGAAACCTAAAAATGCAAACGGTTACTGCAAACGAACGGTTTAACCTAGAAGAACGAAATTTGGTGAGCCAAGTGGTTTTGGTGTACTGATCATTACCTGAAAGAATCATCAAGATTGGGTGAAAAAATTTTTGCTGAGATTTCATGCAACTCGTAGTTTTTTGGAAGCTTGGCAACCCCTTTCCATGAAAGTGATTTTCTCCAGTCTCTGCTTAGGGCTTCATGAACAGCAAACAAACCATTGAGATAGAACTTGAAACTGCTTTATTGTGTCAAGTTTCAAAGAGCTAGCACAAACCGTGTTTGATTTTGAGTTCCAAATACATGTATCCCTATAGGAGAAAACAGAGTGAAACCTAAAAATAAAAACGGTTACTGCAAACGAACGGTTTAACCTAGAAGAACGAAATTTGGTGATCCAAGTTTTTTTGGTGTACTGATCATTACATGAAAGAATCATCAAGATTGGGTGAAAAAATGTTTGCTGAGATTTCAGGAAACTCGTAGTTTTTTGGAACCTTGCCAACCCCTTTCTATGAAAGTGATTTTTGCCAGTCTCTGCTTAGGGCTACATCAACAGCAAACAAACCATAGAGATAGAACTTGAAACTGCTTTCTTGTGTCAAGTTTCAAAGAGCTAGCACTAACCGTGTTTGATTTAGAGTTCCAAATACATGTATCCCTATAGGAGAAAACAGAGTGAAACCTAAAAATGAAAATGGTTTCTGAAAACGAACGGTTGAACCTAGAAGAACGAAGTTTCGTGAGCCAAGTGGTTTTGGTGTACTGATCATTACCTGATATAATCATCAACATTGGGTGAAAAAATATTTGCTGAGATTTCAGACAACTCGTAGTTTTTTGGAAGCTTGGCAACCCCTTTCCATGAAAGTGATTTTCGCCAGTCTCTTCTTAGGGCTACATCAACAGCAAACAAACCACAGAGATAGAACTTGAAACTGTTTTATTGTGTCACGTTTCAAATAGCTAGCACAAACTGTGTTTGACTTAGAGTTCCAAATACATGTATCAATATAGGAGAAAACAGAGTGAAACCTAAAAATTAAAATGGTTACTGCAAACGAACGGTTTAAACTAGAAGAATGAAATTTGTTGAGCCAAGTGGTTTTTGTGTACTGATCATTACCTGAAAGAATTATCAAGATTGGGTGAAAAAATGTTTGCTGAGATTTCAGGCAACTCGTAGTTTTTTGGAAGCTTGGCAACCTTTTTCCATGAAAGTGATTTTCGCCAGTCTCTGCTTAGGGCTACATCAACAGCAAACAAACCATTGAGATAGAACTTGAAACTGTTTATTGTGTCAAGTTTCAAAGAGCTAGCACAAACAGTGTTTGATTTTGAGTTCCAAATACATGTATCCCTATAGAAGAAAACAGAGTGAAACCTAAAAATAAAAACGGTTACTGCAAACGAACGGTTTAACCTAGAAGAACGAAATTTGGTGACACAAGTGGTTTTGGTGTACTGATCATTACCTAAAAGAATCATCAAGATTGGGTGAAAAAATGTTTGCTGCCATTTCAGGCAACTCATTGTTTTTTGGAAGCTTGGCAACCCCTTTCCATGAAAGTGATTTTCGCCAGTCTCTGCTTAGGGCTACATCAACAGCAAACAAACCAGAGAGATAGAACTTGAAACTGCTTTATTGTGTCAAGTTTCAAAGAGCTAGCACAAACCGTGTTTGATTTAGAGTTCCAAATACATGCACCCCTATAGGATAAAATAGAGTGAAACCTAAAAGTGAAAACGGTTACTGCAAACGAACGGTTTAACCTAGAAGAACGAAATTTGGTGAGCCAAGTGGATTCGGTGTACTGATCATTACCTGAAAGAATCATCAAGATTGGGTGAAAAAATATTTGCTGAGATTTCAGGCAACTCGTAGTTTTTTGGATGCTTGGCAACCCCTTTCCATGAAAGTGATTTTCGCCAGTCTCTGCTTAGGTCTACATCAACAGCAAACAAACCATAGAGATACAACTTTAAACTCATTTATTGTGTCAAGTTTCAAAGAGGTAGCACAAACCGTGTTTGATTTAGAGTTCCAAATACATGTATCCCTATAGGAGAAAACAGAGTGAAACCTAAAAATGTAAACGGTTACTGCAAACGAACGGTTTAACCTAGAAGAACGAAATTTGGTGAGCCAAGTGGTTTTGGTGTACTGATCATTACCTGAAAGAATCATCAAGATTGGGTGAAAAAATATTTGCTGAGATTTCAGGCAACTCGTAGTTTTTTGGAAGCTTGGCAAACCCTTTCCATGAAACTGATTTTCACCAGTCTGTGCTTAGTGCTACATCAACAGCAAACAAACCAGAGTTAAAGAACTTGAAACTGCTTTCTTGTGTCAAGTTTCAAAGAGCTAGCACAAACCGTGTTTGATTTAGAGTTCCAAATACATGTATCCCTATAGGAGAAAACAGAGTGAAACCTAAAAATGAAAACGGTTACTGCAAACGAACGGTTTAACCTACAAAAACGAAATTTGGTGAGCCAAGTCGTTTCGGTGTACTGATCATTACCTGAAAGAATCATCAAGATTGGGTGAAAAAATGTTTGCTGAGATATCAAGTAACTCGTAGTTTTTTCGAAGCTTGGCAACCCCTTTCCATGAAAGTGATTTTCGCCAGTCTCTGCTTAGGGCTACATCAACAGCAAACAAACCATAGAGATAGAACATGAAACTGCTTTATTGTGTCAAGTTTCAAAGAGGTAGCACAAACCGTGTTTGATTTAGAGTTCCACATACATGTATTTCTATAGGAGAAAACAGAGTGAAACCTAAAAATGAAAACGGATACTGCAAACGAACGGTTTAACCTAGAAGAACGAAATTAGGTGAGCCAAGTGTTTTTGGTGTAATGATCATTACCTGAAAGAATCATCAAGATTGGGTGAAAAAATGTTTGCTGAGATTTCAGGCAACTCGTAGTTTTTCAAAGCTTGGCAACCCCTTTCCATTAAAGTGATTTTCGCCAGTCTCTGCTTAGGGCTACATCAACAGCAAACAAACCATAGAGATAGAACTTGAAACTTCTTTATTGTGTCAAGTTTCAAAGATCTAGCACAAACCGTGTTTGATTTAGAGTTCCAAATACATGTATTCCTATAGGAGAAAACAGAGTGAAACCTAAAAATGAAAACGGTTACTGCAAACGAACGGTTTAACCTAGAAGAACGAAATTTGGTGAGCCAAGTGGTTTTGGTGTCCTGATCAATACCTAAAAGAATCATCTAGATTGGGTGAAAAAATGTTTGCTGCGATTTCAGGCAACTCGTTGTTTTTTGGAAGCTTGGCAACCCGTTTCCATGAAAGTGATTTTCACCAGTCTCTGCTTAGGGCTACATCAAGAGCAAACAAACCATTGAGATAGAACTTGAAACTTCTTTATTGTGTCAAGTTTTAAAGAGCTAGCACAAACCGTGTTTGATTTAGAGTTGGAAATACATGTATCCCTATAGGAGAAAACAGAGTGAAAACTAAAAATGAAAACGGTTACTGCAAACGAACGGTTTAACCTAGAAGAACGAAATTTGGTGAGCCAAGTGGTTTTGGTGTACTGATAATTACCTAAAAGAATCATCAATATTGGGTGAAAAAATGTTTGCTGCGATTTCAGGCAACTCGTAGTTTTTTGAAAGCTTGGCAACCCCTTTCCATGAAAGTGATTTTTGCCAGTCTCTGCTTAGGGCTACATCAACAGCAAACAAACCATAGAGATAGAACTTGAAACTGCTTTATTGTGTCAAGTTTCAAAGAGCTAGCACAAACCGTGTTTGATTTAGAGTTCCAAATACATGTATTCCTATAGGAGAAAACAGAGTGAAACCTAAAGATGAAAACGGTTATAGCAAACGAACGTTTTAACCTACAAGAACGAAATTTGGTGAGCCAAGTGGTTTTGGTGTACTGATCATTACCTGAAAGATTCATCAATATTGGGTGAAAAAATGTTTGCTGAGATATCAGGCAACTCGTAGTTTTTTGGAAGCTTGGCAAACCTTTTCCATGAAAGTGATTTTCACCAGTCTGTGCTTAGTGCTACATCAACAGCAAACAAGCCATAGATAAAGAACTTGAAACTGCTTTCTTGTGTCAAGTTTCAAAGAGCTAGCACAAATCGTGTTTGATTTAGAGTTCCAAATACATGTATCCCTATAGGAGAAAACAGAGTGAAACCTAAAAATGAAAACGGTTACTGCAAACGAACGGTTTAACCTAGAAGAACAAAATTTGGTGAGCCAAGTGGTTTCGGTGTACTGATCATTACCTGAAAGAATCATCAAGATTGGGTGAAAAAATGTTTGCTGAGATTTCAAGAAACTCGTAGTTTTTTGGAAGCTTGGCAACCCCTTTCCATGAAAGTGATTTTCGCCAGTCTCTGCTTAGGGCTACATGAACAGCAAACAAACCATAGAGATAGAACTTGAAACTGCTTTATTGTGTCAAGTTTCAAAGAGGTAGCACAAACCGTGTTTGATTTAGAGTTTCAAATACATGTATTTCTATAGGAGAAAACAGAGTGAAACCTAAAAAGGAAAACGGATACTGCAAACGAACGGTTTAACCTAGAAGAACGAAATTAGGTGAGCCAAGTGTTTTTGGTGTAATGATCATTACCTGAAAGAATCATCAAGATTGGGTGAAAAAATGTTTGCTGAGATTTCAGGCAACTCTTAATTTTTCAAAGCTTGGCAACCCCTTTCAATTAAAGTGATTTTCGCCAGTCTCTGCTTAGGGCTACATCAACAGCAAACAAACGATAGAGATAGAACTTAAAACTGCTTTGTTGTGTCAAGTTTCAAAGAGCTAGCACAAACCGTGTTTGATTTAGAGTTCCAAATACATGTATTCCTATAGGAGAAAACAGAGTGAAACCTAAAAATGAAAACGGTTACTGCAAACGAACGGTTTAACCTAGAAGAACGAAATTTGGTGAGCCAAGTGGTTTTGGTGTACTGATCAATACCTAAAAGAATCATCAAGATTGGGTGAAAAAATGTTTGCTGCGATTTCAGGCAACTCGTTGTTTTTTGGAGCTTGGCAACCCGTTTTTATGAAAGTGATTTTCACCAGTCTCTGCTTAGGGCTATATCAAGAGCAAACAAACCATTGAGATAGAACTTGAAACTGCTTTATTGTGTCAAGTTTTAAAGAGCTAGCACAAACCGTGTTTGATTTAGAGTTCCAAATACATGTATCCCTATAGGAGAAAACAGAGTGAAACCTAAAAATGAAAACGGTAACTGCAAACGAACGGTTTAACCTAGAAGAACGAAATTTGGTGAGCCAAGTGGTTTTGGTGTACTGATCATTACCTAAAAGAATCATCAATATTGGGTGAAAAATGTTTGCTGCGATTTCAGGCAACTCGTAGTTTTTTGAAAGCTTGGCAACCCCCTTCCATGAAAGTGATTTTCGCCAGTCTCTGCTTAGGGCTACATCAAAAGCAAACAAACCATTGAGATAGAACTTGAAACTGCTTTATTGTGTCAAGTTTCAAAGAGCTAGCCCAAACCGTGTTTGATTTAGAGTTTCAAATACATGTATCCCTATAGGAGAAAACAGAGTGAAACCTAAAAATGAAAACGGTTACTGCAAACGAACGGTTTAACCTATAAGAACGAAATTTGGTGAGCCAAGTGGTTTTTGTGTCCTGATCATTACCTGAAAGAATCATCAAGATTGGGTGAAAAAATGTTTGCTGAGATTTCAGGCAACTCGTAGTTTTTTGAAAGCTTGGCAACCCCTTTCCATGAAAGTGATTTTCGCCAGTCTCTGCTTAGGGCTACATCAACAGAAAACAAACCATAGAGATAGAACTTGAAACTGCTTTATTGTGTCAAGTTTCAAAGAGCTAGCACAAACCGTGTTTGATTTAGAGTTCCAAATACATGTATCCCTAAAGGAGAAAACAGAGTGAAACCTAAAAATGAAAACGGTTACTGCAAACGAACGGTTTAACCTAGAAGAACGAAATTTGGTGAGCCAAGTGGTTTTGGTGTACTGATCATTACCTAAAAGAATCATCAAGATTGGGTGAAAAAATGTTTGCTGCGATTTCAGGCAACTCGTTGTTTTTTGGAAGTTTGGCAACCCCTTTCCATGAAAGTGATTTTCAGCAGTCTCTGCTTAGGGCTACATCAACAGCAAACAAACCATAGAGATAGAACTTGAAACTGCTTTATTGTGTCAAGTTTCAAAGAGCTAGCACAAACTGTGTTTGATTTAGAGTTCCAAATACATGTATCAATATAGGAGAAAACAGAGAGAAACCTAAAAATTAAAAT
The DNA here is from genome assembly GCF_052094955.1 of Ictidomys tridecemlineatus. Lineage (NCBI taxonomy): Eukaryota > Metazoa > Chordata > Mammalia > Rodentia > Sciuridae > Ictidomys > Ictidomys tridecemlineatus. The sequence goes on along the minus strand of NW_027522158.1, from coordinate 15,262 downwards.
GGTTACTGCAAACGAACGGTTTAAACTAGAAGAACGAAATTTGTTGAGCCAAGTGGTTTTGGTGTACTGATCATTACCTGAAAGAATTATCAAGATTGGGTGAAAAAATGTTTGCTGATATTTCAGGCAACTCGTAGTTTTTTGGAAGCTTGGCAACCCCTTTCCATGAAAGTGAGTTTCTCCAGTCTCTGCTTAGGGCTTCATGAACAGCAAACAAACCATTGAGATAGAACTTGAAACTGCTTTCTTGTGTCAAGTTTCAAAGAGCTAGCACAAACCGTGTTTGATTTAGAGTTCCAAATACATGTATCCCTATAGGAGAAAACAGAGTGAAACCTAAAATGAAAACAGTTACTGCAAACGAACGGTTTAACCTAGAAGAACGAAATTTGGTGAGCCAGTTTTTTTGGTGTCCTGATCATTACCTGAAAGAATCATCAAGATTGGGTGAAAAAATGTTTGCTGAGATTTCAGGAAACTCGTAGTTTTTTGGAACCTTGCCAACCCCTTTCTATGAAAGTGATTTTTGCCAGTCTCTGCTTAGGGCTACATCAACAGCAAACAAACCATAGAGATAGAACTTGAAACTGCTTTCTTGTGTCAAGTTTCAAAGAGCTAGCACTAACCGTGTTTGATTTAGAGTTCCAAATACATGTATCCCTATAGGAGAATACAGAGTGAAACCTAAAAATGAAAATGGTTTCTGCAAACGAACGGTTGAACCTAGAAGAACGAAGTTTCGTGAGCCAAGTGGTTTTGGTGTACTGATCATTACCTGATATAATCATCAACATTGGGTGAAAAAATGTTTGCTGACATTTCAGACAACTCGTAGTTTTTTGGAAGCTTGGCAACCCCTTTCCATGAGAAAGTGAGTTTCTCCAGTCTCTGCTTAGGGCTTCATGAACAGCAAACAAACCATTGAGATAGAACTTGAAACTGCTTTCTTGTGTCAAGTTTCAAAGAGCTAGCACAAACCGTGTTTGATTTAGAGTTCCAAATACATGTATCCCTATAGGAGAAAACAGAGTGAAACCTAAAATGAAAACAGTTACTGCAAACGAACGGTTTAACCTAGAAGAACGAAATTTGGTGAGCCAGTTTTTTTGGTGTCCTGATCATTACCTGAAAGAATCATCAAGATTGGGTGAAAAAATGTTTGCTGAGATTTCAGGAAACTCGTAGTTTTTTGGAACCTTGCCAACCCCTTTCTATGAAAGTGATTTTTGCCAGTCTCTGCTTAGGGCTACATCAACAGCAAACAAACCATAGAGATAGAACTTGAAACTGCTTTCTTGTGTCAAGTTTCAAAGAGCTAGCACTAACCGTGTTTGATTTAGAGTTCCAAATACATGTATCCCTATAGGAGAATACAGAGTGAAACCTAAAAATGAAAATGGTTTCTGCAAACGAACGGTTGAACCTAGAAGAACGAAGTTTCGTGAGCCAAGTGGTTTTGGTGTACTGATCATTACCTGATATAATCATCAACATTGGGTGAAAAATGTTTGCTGACATTTCAGACAACTCGTAGTTTTTGGAAGCTTGGCAACCCCTTTCCATGAAATTGATTTTCGCCAGTCTCTTCTTAGGGCTACATCAACAGCAAACAAACCACAGAGATAGAACTTGAAACTGTTTTATTGAGTCACGTTTCAAATAGCTAGCACAAACTGTGTTTGACTTAGAGTTCCAAATACATGTATCAATATAGGAGAAAACAGAGTGAAACCTAAAAATTAAAATGGTTACTGCAAACGAACGGTTTAAACTAGAAGAATGAAATTTGTTGAGCCAAGTGGTTTTGGTGTACTGATCATTACCTGAAAGAATTATCAAGATTGGGTGAAAAAATGTTTGCTGAGATTTCAGGCAACTCGTAGTTTTTTGGAAGCTTCACAACCCCTTTCCATGAAAGTGATTTTCGCCAGTCTCTGCTTAGGGCTACATCAACAGCAAACAAACCATTGAGATAGAACTTGAAACTGTTTATTGTGTCAAGTTTCAAAGTGCTAGCACAAACCGTGTTTGATTTAGAGTTCCAAATACATGTATCCCTATAGGAGAAAACAGAGTGAAACCTAAAAATAAAAACGGTTACTGCAAACGAACGGTTTAACCTAGAAGAACGAAATTTGGTGACAAAAGTGGTTTTGGTGTACTGATCATTACCTAAAAGAATCATCAAGATTGGGTGAAAAAATGTTTGCTGCCATTTCAGGCAACTCATTGTTTTTTGGAAGCTTGGCAACCCCTTTCCATGAAAGTGATTTTCGCCAGTCTCTGCTTAGGGCTACATCAACAGCAAACAAACCAGAGAGATAGCACTTGAAACTGCTTTATTGTGTCAAGTTTCAAAGAGCTAGCACAAACCGTGTTTGATTTAGAGTTCCAAATACATGCATCCTTATAAGATAAAATAGAGTGAAACCTAAAAGTGAAAACGGTTACTGCAAACGAACGGTTTAACCTAGAAGAACGAAATTTGGTGAGCCAAGTGGTTTCGGTGTACTGATCATTACCTGGAAGAATCATCAAGATTGGGTGAAAAAATATTTGCTGAGATTTCAGGCAACTCGTAGTTTTTTGGATGCTTGGCAACCCCTTTCCATGAAAGTGATTTTCGCCAGTCTCTGCTTAGGTCTACATCAACAGCAAACAAACCATAGAGATACAACTTTAAACTCCTTTATTGTGTCAAGTTTCAAAGAGGTAGCACAAACCTTGTTTGATTTAGAGTTCCAAATACATGTATCCCTATAGGAGAAAACAGAGTGAAACCTAAAAATGTAAACGGTTACTGCAAACGAACGGTTTAACCTAGTAGAACGAAATTTGGTGAGCCAAGTGGTTTTTGTGTACTGATCATTACCTGAAAGAATCATTAAGATTGGGTGAAAAAATTTTTGCTGAGATTTCATGCAACTCGTAGTTTTTTGGAAGCTTGGCAACCCCTTTTCATGAAAGTGATTTTCTCCAGTCTCTGCTTAGGGCTTCATGAACAGCAAACAAACCATTGAGATAGAACTTGAAACTGCTTTATTGTGTCAAGTTTCAAAGAGCTAGCACAAACCGTGTTTGATTTTGAGTTCCAAATACATGTATCCCTATAGGAGAAAACAGAGTGAAACCTAAAAATGAAAACGGTTACTGCAAACGAACGGTTTAACCTAGAAGAACGAAATTTGGTGAGCCAAGTTTTTTTGGTGTACTGATCATTACATGAAAGAATCATCAAGATTGGGTGAAAAAATGTTTGCTGAGATTTCAGGAAACTCGTAGTTTTTTGGAAGCTTGCCAACCCCTTTCTATGAAAGTGATTTTTGCCAGTCTCTGCTTAGGGCTACATCAACAGCAAACAAACCATAGAGATAGAACTTGAAACTTCTTTATTGTGTAAAGTTTCAAAGAGCTAGCACAAACCGTGTTTGATTTAGAGTTCCAAATACATGTATTCCTATAGGAGAAAACAGAGTGAAACCTAAAAAGGAAAACGGTTACTGCAAACGAACGGTTTAACCTAGAAGAACGAAATTTGGTGAGCCAAGTGGTTTTGGTGTACTGATCAATACCTAAAAGAATCATCTAGATTGGGGTGAAAAAATGTTTGCTGAGATTTCAGGCAACTCGTAGTTTTTTGGAAGCTTGGCAAACCCTTTCCATGAAAGTGATTTTCACCAGTCTGTGCTTAGTGCTACATCAACAGCAAACAAACCATAGATAAAGAACTTGAAACTGCTTTCTTGTGTCAAGTTTCAAGAGGTAGCACAAACCGTGTTTGATTTAGAGTTCCAAATACATGTATCCCTATAGGAGAAAACAGAGTGAAACCTAAAAGTGAAAACGGTTACTGCAAACGAACGGTTTAACCTAGAAGAACAAAATTTGGTGAGCCAAGTGGTTTCGGTGTACTGATCATTACCTGAAAGAATCATTAAGATTGGGTGAAAAAATATTTGCTGAGATTTCAAGAAACTCGTAGTTTTTTGGAAGCTTGGCAACCCCTTTCCATGAAAGTGATTTTCGCCATTCTCTGCTTAGGGCTACATGAACAGCAAACAAACCATAGAGATAGAACTTGAAACTGCTTTATTGTGTCAAGTTTCAAAGAGGTAGCACAAACCGTGTTTGATTTAGAGTTTCAAATACATGTATTTCTATAGGAGAAAACAGAGTGAAACCTAAAAATGAAAACGGATACTGCAAACGAACGGTTTAACCTAGAAGAACGAAATTAGGTGAGCCAAGTGTTTTTGGTGTAATGATCATTACCTGAAAGAATCATCAAGATTGGGTGAAAAAATGTTTGCTAAGATTTCAGGCAACTCTTAATTTTTCAAAGCTTGGCAACCCCTTTCAATTAAAGTGATTTTCGCCAGTCTCTGCTTAGGGCTACATCAACAGCAAACAAACCATAGAGATAGAACTTAAAACTGCTTTATTGTGTCAAGTTTCAAAGAGCTAGCACAAACCGTGTTTGATTTAGAGTTCCAAATACATGTATTCCTATAGGAGAAAACAGAGTGAAACCTAAAAATGAAAACGGTTACTGCAAACGAACGGTTTTAACCTAGAAGAACGAAATTTGGTGAGCCAAGTGGTTTTGGTGTACTGATCAATACCTAAAAGAATCATCAAGATTGGGTGAAAAAATGTTTGCTGCGATTTCAGGCAACTCGTTGTTTTTTGGAGCTTGGCAAACCGTTTTTATGAAAGTGATTTTAACCAGTCTCTGCTTTGGGCTACATCAAGAGCAAACAAACCATTGAGATAGAACTTGAAACTGCTTTATTGTGTCAAGTTTTAAAGAGCTAGCACAAACCGTGTTTGATTTAGAGTTCCAAATACATGTATCCCTATAGGAGAAAACAGAGTGAAACCTAAAAATGAAAACGGTTACTGCAAACGAACGGTTTAACCTAGAAGAACGAAATTTGCTGAGCCAAGTGGTTTGGGTGTACTGATCATTACCTAAAAGAATCATCAAGATTGGGTGAAAAAATGTTTGCTGCGATTTCAGACAACTCGTTGTTTTTTGGAAGCTTGGCAACCCCTTTCCATGAAAGTGATTTTCACCAGTCTCTGCTTAGGGCTACATCAACAGCAAACAAACCATAGAGATAGAACTTGAAACTGCTTTATTGTGTCAAGTTTCAAAGAACTAGCACAAACCGTGTTTGATTTAGAGTTCCAAATACATGTATCCCTATAGGAGAAAACAGAGTGAAACCTAAAAATGAAAACGGTTATTGCAAACGAACGGTTTAACCTAGAAGAACGAAATTTGCTGAGCCAAGTGGTTTTGGTGTACTGATCCTTACCTAAAAGAATCATCAAGATTGGGTGAAAAAATGTTTGCTGCGATTTCAGGCAACTCGTTGTTTTTTGGAAGCTTGGCAACCCCTTTCCATGAAAGTGATTTTCACCAGTCTCTGCTTAGGGCTACATCAACAGCAAACAAACCTTAGAGATAGAACTTGAAACTGCTTTATTGTGTCAAGTTTCAAAGAACTAGCACAAACTGTGTTTGATTTAGTGTTCCAAATACATGTATCAATATAGGGAAAACAGAGAGAAACCTAAAAATTAAAACGGTTACTGCAAACGAACGGTTTAAAGTAGAAGAACGAAATTTGTTGAGCCAAGTGGTTTTGGTGTACTGATCATTACCTGAAAGACTTATCAAGATTGGGTGAAAAAATGTGTCCTGAGATTTCAGGCAACTCGTAGTTTTTTGGAAGCTTGGCAACCCTTTCCATGAAAGTGATTTTCGCCAGTCTCTGCTTAGGGCTACATCAACAGCAAACAAACCATTGAGATAGAACTTGAAACTGTTTTATTGTGTCAAGTTTCAAAGAGCTAGCACAAACCGTCTTTTATTTAGAGTTCCAAATACATGTATCCCTATAGGAGAAAACAGAGTGAAACCTAAAAATGAAAACGGTTACTGCAAACGAACGGTTTAACCTAGAAGAACGAAATTTGGTGAGCCAAGTTTTTTTGGTGTACTGATCATTACATGAAAGAATCATCAAGATTGGTTGAAAAAATGTTTGCTGAGATTTCAGGAAACTCGTAGTTTTTTGGAAGCTTGGCAACCCCTTTCCATGAAAGTGATTTTTGCCAGTCTCTGCTTAGGGCTACATCAACAGCAAACAAACCATAGAGATAGAACTTGAAACTGTTTTATTGTGTCACGTTTCAAAAAGCTAGCACAAACCGTGTTTCATTTAGAGTTACAAATACATGTATCCCTATAGGAGAAAACAGAGTGAACCCTAAAAATGAAAACGGTTACTGCAAACGAACGGTTTAACCTAGAACAACGAAATTTGCTGAGCCAAATTGTTTTGGTGTACTGCTCATTACGTGAAAGAATCATCAAGATTGGGTGAAAAAATGTTTGCTGAGATTTCAGGCAACTTGTAGTTTTTTGGAAGCTTGGCAACCCCTTTCAATGAAAGTGATTTTCGCCAGTCTCTGCTTAGGGGTACATCAACAGCAAACAAACCATAGAGATAGAACTTGAAACTGCTTTATTGTGTCAAGTTTCAAAGACCTAGCACAAACTGTGTTTGACTTAGAGTTCCAAATACATGTATCAATATAGGAGAAAACAGAGTGAAACCTAAAAATTAAAGTGGTTACTGCAAACGAACGGTTGAAACTAGAAGAATGAAATTTGTTGAGCCAAGTGGTTTTGGTGTACTGATCATTACCTGAAAGAATTATCAAGATTGGGTGAAAAAATGTTTGCTAAGATTTCAGGCAACTCGTATTTTTTTGGAAGCTTGGCAACCCCTTTCCATGAAAGTGATTTTCGCCAGTCTCTGCTTAGGGCTACATCAACAACAAACAAACCATTGATATAGAACTTGAAACTGCTTTATTGTGTCAAGTTTCAAAGAGCTAGCACAAACCGTGTTTGATTTAGAGTTCCAAATACATGTATCCCTATAGAAGAAAACATAGTGAAACCTAAAAATGAAAACGGTTACTGCAAATGAACGGTTTAACCTAGAAGAACGAAATTTGGTGAGCCAAGTGGTTTTGGTGTACTGATCATTACAAGAAAGAATCATCAAGATTGGGTGAAAAAATGTTTGCTGAGATTTCAGGAAACTCGTAGTTTTTTGGAAGCTTGGCAACCCCTTTCCATGAAAGTGATTTTTGCCAGTCTCTGCTTAGGGCTACATCAACAGCAAACAAACCATAGAGATAGAACTTGAAACTGCTTTCTTGTGTCAAGTTTCAAAGAGCTAGCACAAACCGTGTTTGATTTAGAGTTCCAAATACATGTATCCCTATAGGAGAAAACAGAGTGAAACCTAAAAATGAAAACGGTTCCTGCAAACGAACGGTTGCACCTAGAAGAACGAAGTTTGGTGAGCCAAGTGGTTTTGGTGTACTGATCATTACCTGATATAATCATCAACATTGGGTGAAAAAATGTTTGCTGAGATTTCAGACAACTCGTAGTGTTTTGGAAGCTTGGCAACCGCTTTCCATGAAAGTGATTTTCGCCAGTCTCTGCTTAGGGCTACATCAACAGCAAACAAACCACAGAGATAGAACTTAAAACTGCTTTATTGTGTCAAGTTTCAAAGAGCTAGCACAAACCGTGTTTTATTTAGAGTTCCAAATACATGCATCCCTATAGGAGAAAACAGAGTGAAACCTAAAAATGAAAACGGTTCCTGCAAACGAACGGTTGCACCTAGAAAAACGAAGTTTCTTGAGCCAAGTGGTTTTGGTGTACTAATCATTACCTGATATAATCATTAACATTGGGTGAAAAAATGTTTGCTGAGATTTCAGACAACTCGTAGTTTTTTGGAAGCTTGGCAACCCCTTTCCATGGAAGTGATTTTCGCCAGTCTCTGCTTAGGGCTACATCAACAGCAAAGAAACCATAGAGATAGAACTTGAAACTGCTTTATTGTGTCAAGTTTCAAAGAGCTAGCACAAACCGTGTTTGTTTTAGAGTTCCAAATACATGTATCCCTATAGGAGAAAATAGAGTGAAACCTAAAAATGAAAACGGTTACTGCAAACGAACGGTTTAACCTAGAAGAACGAAATTTGGTGAGCCAAGTGGTTTTGGTGTACTGATCATTACCTAAAAGAATCATCAATATTGGGTGAAAAATGTTTGCTGCGATTTCAGGCAACTCGTAGTTTTTTGAAAGCTTGGCAACCCCCTTCCATGAAAGTGATTTTCGCCAGTCTCTGCTTAGGGCTACATCAAAAGCAAACAAACCATTGAGATAGAACTTGAAACTGCTTTATTGTGTCAAGTTTCAAAGAGCTAGCACAAACCGTGTTTGATTTAGAGTTTCAAATACATGTATCCCTATAGGAGAAAACAGAGTGAAACCTAAAAATGAATACGGTTACTGCAAACGAACGGTTTAACCTAGAAGAACGAAATTTGGTGAGCCATGTGGTTTTTGTGTCCTGATCATTACCTGAAAGAATCATCAAGATTCGGTGAAAAAATGTTTGCTGAGATTTCAGGCAACTCGTAGTTTTTTGAAAGCTTGGCAACCCCTTTCCATGAAAGTGATTTTCGCCAGTCTCTGCTTAGGGCTACATCAACAACAAACAAACCATTGATATAGAACTTGAAACTACTTTATTGTGTCAAGTTTCAAAGAGCTAGCACAAACCGTGTTTGATTTAGAGTTCCAAATACATGTATCCCTATAGAAGAAAACATAGTGAAACCTAAAAATGAAAACGGTTACTGCAAACGTACGGTTTAACCTAGAAGAACGAAATTTGGTGAGCCAAGTGGTTTTGGTGTACTGATCATTACCTGAAAGAATCATCAAGATTGGGTGAAAAAATGTTTGCTGAGATTTCAGGAAACTCGTAGTTTTTTGGAAGCTTGGCAACCCCTTTCCATGAAAGTGATTTTTGCCAGTCTCTGCTTAGGGCTACATCAACAGCAAACAAACCATAGAGATAGAACTTGAAACTGCTTTCTTGTGTCAAGTTTCAAAGACCTAGCACAAACCGTGTTTGATTTAGAGTTCCAAATACATGTATCCCTATAGGAGAAAACAGAGTGAAACCTAAAAATGAAAACGGTTCCTGCAAACGAACGGTTGCACCTAGAAGAACGAAGTTTGGTGAGCCAAGTGGTTTTGGTGTACTGATCATTACCTGATATAATCATCAACATTGGGTGAAAAAATGTTTGCTGAGATTTCAGACAACTCGTAGTTTTTTGGAAGCTTGGCAACCCCTTTCCATGAAAGTGATTTTCGCCAGTCTCTGCTTAGGGCTACATCAACAGCAAACAAACCACAGAGATAGAACTTGAAACTGCTTTATTGTGACAAGTTTCAAAGAGTTAGCACAAACCGTGTTTTATTTAGAGTTCCAAATACATGCATCCCTATAGGAGAAAACAGAGTGAAACCTAAAAATGAAAACGGTTCCTGCAAACGAACGGTTGCACCTAGAAAAATGAAGTTTATTGAGCCAAGTGGTTTTGGTGTACTAATCATTACCTGATATAATCATTAACATTGGGTGAAAAAATGTTTGCTGAGATTTCAGACAACTCGTAGTTTTTTGGAAGCTTGGCAACCCCTTTCCATGAAAGTGATTTTCGCCAGTCTCTGCTTAGGGCTACATCAACAGCAAAGAAACCATAGAGATAGAACTTGAAACTGCTTTATTGTGTCAAGTTTCAAAGAGCTAGCACAAACCGTGTTTGATTTAGAGTTCCAAATACATGTATCCCTATAGGAGAAAACAGAGTGAAACATATAAATGAAAACGGTTACTGCAAACGAACGGTTTAACCTAGAAGAACGAAATTTGGTGAGCCAAGTGGTTTTGGTGTACTGATTATTACCTAAAAGGATCATCAATATTGGGTGAAAAAATGTTTGCTGAGATTTCAGGCAACTCGTAGTTTTTTGGAAACTTGGCAACCCTTTCCATGAAAGTGATTTTCGCCAGTCTCTGCTTAGGGCTACATCAACAGCAAACAAACCATTGAGATAGAACTTCAAACTGCTTTATTGTGTCAAGTTTCAAAGAGCTAACACAAACCGTGTTTTATTTAGAGTTCCAAATACATGTATCCCTATTGGAGAAACAGAGTGAAACCTAAAAATGAAAACGGTTACTGCAAACGAACGTTTTAACGTAGAAGAACGAATTTGGTGAGCCAAGTTGTTTTGGTGTACTGATCATTACCTGAAAGAATCATCAAGATTGGGTGAAAAAATGTTTGCTGAGATTTCAAGAAACTCGTAGTTTTTTGGAAGCTTGGCAACCCCTTTCCATGAAAGTGATTTTTGCCAGTCTCTGCTTAGGGCTACATCAACAGCAAACAAACCATAGAGATAGAACTTGAAACTGCTTTCTTGTGTCAAGTTTCAAAGAGCTAGCACAAACCGTGTTTGATTTAGAGTTCCAAATACATGTATCCCTATAGGAGAAAACAGAGTGAAACCTAAAAATGAAAACGGTTACTGCAAACGAACGGTTTAACCTAGAAGAACGAAATTTGGTGAGCCAAGTGGTTTTGGTGTACTGATCATTACCTAAAACAATCATCAATATTGGGTGAAAAAATGTTTGCTGCGATTTCAGGCAACTCGTAGTTTTTTGGAAGCTTGGCAACCCCCTTCCATGAAAGTGATTTTCGCCAGTCTCTGCTTAGGGCTACATCAAAAAGCAAACAAACCATTGAGATAGAACTTGAAACTGCTTTATTGTGTCAAGTTTCAAAGAGCTAGCACAAACCGTGTTTGATTTAGAGTTCCAAATAAATGTATCCTTATAGGAGAAAACAGAGTGAAACCTAAAAATGAAAACGGTTACTGCAAACGAACGGTTTAACCTAGAAGAACGAAATTTGCTGAGCCAAGTGGTTTTGGAGTACTGATCATTACCTAAAAGAATCATCAAGATTGGGTGAAAAAATGTTTGCTGAGATTTCAGGAAACTCGTAGTTTTTTGGAAGCTTGGCAACCCCTTTCCATGAAAGTGATTTTTGCCAGTCTCTGCTTAGGGCTACATCAACAGCAAACAAACCATAGAGATAGAACTTGAAACTGCTTTCTTGTGTCAAGTTTCAAAGACCTAGCACAAACCGTGTTTGATTTAGAGTTCCAAATACATGTATCCCTATAGGAGAAAACAGAGTGAAACCTAAAAATGAAAACGGTTCCTGCAAACGAACGGTTGCACCTAGAAGAACGAAGTTTGGTGAGCCAAGTGGTTTTGGTGTACTGATCATTACCTGATATAATCATCAACATTGGGTGAAAAAATGTTTGCTGAGATTTCAGACAACTCGTAGTTTTTTGGAAGCTTGGCAACCCCTTTCCATGAAAGTGATTTTCGCCAGTCTCTGCTTAGGGCTACATCAACAGCAAACAAACCACAGAGATAGAACTTGAAACTGCTTTTATTGTGTCAAGTTTCAAAGAGTTAGCACAAACCGTGTTTTATTTAGAGTTCCAAATACATGCATCCCTATAGGAGAAAACAGAGTGAAACCTAAAAATGAAAACGGTTCCTGCAAACGAACGGTTGCACCTAGAAAAATGAAGTTTATTGAGCCAAGTGGTTTTGGTGTACTAATCATTACCTGATATAATCATTAACATTGGGTGAAAAAATGTTTGCTGAGATTTCAGACAACTCGTAGTTTTTTGGAAGCTTGGCAACCCCTTTCCATGAAAGTGATTTTCGCCAGTCTCTGCTTAGGGCTACATCAACAGCAAAGAAACCATAGAGATAGAACTTGAAACTGCTTTATTGTGTCAAGTTTCAAAGAGCTAGAACAAACCGTGATTGATTTAGAGTTCCAAATACATGTATCCCTATAGGAGAAAACAGAGTGAAACATATAAATGAAAACGGTTACTGCAAACGAACGGTTTAACCTAGAAGAACGAAATTTGGTGAGCCAAGTGGTTTTGGTGTACTGATTATTACCTAAAAGGATCATCAATATTGGGTGAAAAAATGTTTGCTGAGATTTCAGGCAACTCGTAGTTTTTTGGAAACTTGGCAACCCCTTTCCATGAAAGTGATTTCGCCAGTCTCTGCTTAGGGCTACATCAACAGCAAACAAACCATTGAGATAGAACTTCAAACTGCTTTATTGTGTCAAGTTTCAAAGAGCTAACACAAACCGTGTTTTATTTAGAGTTCCAAATACATGTATCCCTATTGGAGAAAACAGAGTGAAACCTAAAAAATGAAAACGGTTACTGCAAACGAACGGTTTAACCTAGAAGAACGAAATTTGGTGAGCCAAGTTGTTTTGGTGTACTGATCATTACCTAAAACAATCATCAATATTTGGGTGAAAAAATGTTTGCTGCGATTTCAGGCAACTCGTAGTTTTTTGGAAGCTTGGCAACCCCCTTCCATGAAAGTGATTTTCGCCAGTCTCTGCTTAGGGCTACATCAAAAGCAAACAAACCATTGAGATAGAACTTGAAACTGCTTTATTGTGTCAAGTTTCAAAGAGCTAGCACAAACCGTGTTTGATTTAGAGTTCCAAATAATGTATCCTTATAGGAGAAAACAGAGTGAAACCTAAAAATGAAAACGGTTACTGCAAACGAACGGTTTAACCTAGAAGAACGAAATTTGCTGAGCCAAGTGGTTTTAAAGTACTGATCATTACCTAAAAGAATCATCAACTTTGGGTGAAAAAAATGTTTGCTGCGATTTCAGACAACTCCTTGTTTTTTGGAAGCTTGGCAACCCCTTTCCATGAAAGTGATTTTCACCAGTCTCTGCTTAGGGCTACATCAACAGCAAACAAACCATAGAGATAGAACTTGAAACTGCTTTATTGTGTCAAGTTTCAAAGAACTAGCACAAACCGTGTTTGATTTAGAGTTTCAAATACATGTATCCCTATAGGAGAAAACAGAGTGAAACCTAAAAATGAAAACGGTTATTGCAAACGAACGGTTTAACCTAGAAGAACGAAATTTGCTGAGCCAAGTGGTTTTGGTGTACTGATCATTACCTAAAAGAATCATCAATATTGGGTGAAAAATGTTTGCTGCGATTTCAGGCAACTCGTAGTTTTTTGGAAGCTTGGCAACCCCTTCCATGAAAGTGATTTTCGCCAGTCTCTGCTTAGGGCTACATCAAAAGCAAACAAACCATTGAGATAGAACTTGAAACTGCTTTATTGTGTCAAGTTTCAAAGAGCTAGCACAAACCGTGTTTGATTTAGAGTTCCAAATAAATGTATCCTTATAGGAGAAAACAGAGTGAAACCTAAAAATGAAAACGGTTACTGCAAACGAACGGTTTAACCTAGAAGAACGAAATTTGCTGAGCCAAGTGGTTTGGAGTACTGATCATTACCTAAAAGAATCATCAAGATTGGGTGAAAAATGTTTGCTGAGATTTCAGGAAACTCGTAGTTTTTGGGAAGCTTGGCAACCCCTTTCCATGAAAGTGATTTTTGCCAGTCTCTGCTTAGGGCTACATCAACAGCAAACAAACCATAGAGATAGAACTTGAAACTGCTTTCTTGTGTCAAGTTTCAAAGACCTAGCACAAACCGTGTTTGATTTAGAGTTCCAAATACATGTATCCCTATAGGAGAAAACAGAGTGAAACCTAAAAATGAAAACGGTTCCTGCAAACGAACGGTTGCACCTAGAAGAACGAAGTTTGGTGAGCCAAGTGGTTTTGGTGTACTGATCATTACCTGATATAATCATCAACATTGGGTGAAAAAATGTTTGCTGAGATTTCAGACAACTCGTAGTTTTTTGGAAGCTTGGCAACCCCTTTCCATGAAAGTGATTTTCGCCAGTCTCTGCTTAGGGCTACATCAACAGCAAACAAACCACAGAGATAGAACTTGAAACTGCTTTATTGTGTCAAGTTTCAAAGAGTTAGCACAAACCGTGTTTTATTTAGAGTTCCAAATACATGCATCCCTATAGGAAAAACAGAGTGAAACCTAAAAATGAAAACGGTTCCTGCAAACGAACGGTTGCACCTAGAAAAATGAAGTTTATTGAGCCAAGTGGTTTTGGTGTACTAATCATTACCTGATATAATCATTAACATTGGGTGAAAAAATGTTTGCCTGAGATTTCAGACAACTCGTAGTTTTTTGGAAGCTTGGCAACCCCTTTCCATGAAAGTGATTTTCGCCAGTCTCTGCTTAGGGCTACATCAACAGCAAAGAAACCATAGAGATAGAACTTGAAACTGCTTTATTGTGTCAAGTTTCAAAGAGCTAGAACAAACCGTGATTGATTTAGAGTTCCAAATACATGTATCCCTATAGGAGAAAACAGAGTGAAACATATAATGAAAACGGTTACTGCAAACGAACGGTTTAACTCAGAAGAACGAAATTTGGTGAGCCAAGTGGTTTTGGTGTACTGATTATTACCTAAAAGGATCATCAATATTGGGTGAAAAAATGTTTGCTGAGATTTCAGGCAACTCGTAGTTTTTTTGGAAACTTGGCAACCCCTTTCCATGAAAGTGATTTTCGCCAGTCTCTGCTTAGGGCTACATCAACAGCAAACAAACCATTGAGATAGAACTTCAAACTGCTTTATTGTGTCAAGTTTCAAAGAGCTAACACAAACCGTGTTTTATTTAGAGTTCCAAATACATGTATCCCTATTGGAGAAAACAGAGTGAAACCTAAAAATGAAAACGGTTACTGCAAACGAACGGTTTAACCTAGAAGAACGAAATTTGGTGAGCCAAGTTGTTTTGGTGTACTGATCATTACCTAAAACAATCATCAATATTGGGTGAAAAAATGTTTGCTGCGATTTCAGGCAACTCGTAGTTTTTTGGAAGCTTGGCAACCCCCTTCCATGAAAGTGATTTTCGCCAGTCTCTGCTTAGGGCTACATCAAAAGCAAACAAACCATTGAGATAGAACTTGAAACTGCTTTATTGTGTCAAGTTTCAAAGAGCTAGCACAAACCGTGTTTGATTTAGAGTTCCAAATAAATGTATCCTTATAGGAGAAAACAGAGTGAAACCTAAAAATGAAAACGGTTACTGCAAACGAACGGTTTAAACCTAGAAGAACGAAATTTGCTGAGCCAAGTGGTTTTTGAGTACTGATCATTACCTAAAAGAATCATCAACTTTGGGTGAAAAAATGTTTGCTGCGATTTCAGACAACTCCTTGTTTTTGGAAGCTTGGCAACCCCTTTCCATGAAAGTGATTTTCACCAGTCTCTGCTTAGGCTACATCAACAGCAAACAAACCATAGAG